>NC_134458.1:25888062-26191822 GCF_047948215.1 Lycorma delicatula
GATCCACTTTCACCAATAGCAAAAGAGAAAGAAGGTGAGGCACACACACAGCCCCACACCAACACTCCCAACTCAGCCAAGAAGCCCGGCGTCTATTCCACAGCCAAGATGGCCATACCAAAAAAATAATTTTATAGAAAATTTCAAAATTCAATTATAAATCGAAGGGAAATCCTACGATATATCTAAATATGTCAAAATTTTCAGTAAATTATGTATTATAATTTAAAATTAACTAATTAAATAGTTATTAAATATTAAGATATTAAAATAAGCAAACCCTAAACGCAAAAAACACATGGTGTTAGAAGCCCTGTTACCTTATTTAGTAGAAGTTAAAATTCGTTGTGGAATCACTTTTATCACCTAGAACTATTCAATTATCACACTGTAATAAAGGACTAATAGAGAAAAATCACTAGTAAGTTTAAAATAACCCGCTTCTGGGGTCATACTCTTTGACCCGGTGCGCACCCAAGATCCCCGGGTACATGAGTACGAGACTCATCTCCCGCGTTGGATCATGGGTTTGACACCCCGTCTAGCGAACGCAACTGGAAATTTGCTGGTCATGCCTAATCAAAATTTAGCCGTCGTCTCAGTAAAAGATGCGGGTAAAAACCTCACCACAAAAACTAAGTGAATTTACATTTACCGGCTAGCTTAGGAAGGTAGCTTCCTAACACAACAAATCAAAAAGACAGAGCACTACACTTACGTTAAAAGAGAGACGCCGTTGCTCAACGGAGACCACGTGGAGGTACCAATCAGCATGACCAGAAGCTGGGAAAAAGTTCCCCAAGGGCTCCTGACTAGCCGAGCTCGTCCAAGAACGAGCGCGTATAACGGAGTCTCAGATAGGAAGGAAAATAGACAAAGTGACAGATAGGGTAGAGTGTGATGTGACCAAGCCGTATGAGTGTGTTTAGGTATAAATGTACGTTTTTTGCCGTGGTTTGGCTTGGGGAAGAGTGTCAGTAAGCCACACGGATGTTTCATCGAACTAGTTCCGATTAGCGTAGGTGTATGTTAGTGTATTTTTTTGTGTGCCGTGCGGTTGTTTATACGACCTCAGCGACCAGGGCCAGAATCCTGTTGTAGCGTGACGACCCTACCTGTTGCGCACTCCGAGCAGTCCTGTTTCTTGAGTGCCGTAGCGGTTGTGCTAAAACTAAAGCTTAATTCAAACTATAACTAAGCTTAACCTAAGAAAGGTAGGCCAGGGTTAACCCTCTCAACCGCGCAGAATACCCAGTTCGTGAATTAACGCGTTGAAAATCCTACACGCTGCCTTACTACCCACCATTTCACGGTTCTGTCCAAAATTCACACTAATACCATGATATCTATTGCGTGTTAGTTCACGAATCGCCTCGTATTTAGCACAATTGAACATTACATGGGAACTCGTTTCATCTACCTCGCACGCATCGTAGAGTGGGCTCTCCTTCAGGCCGAGGTCAAACAATTTCTTATTAAAGTTTCCATGACCGGTTAGGAATTGGGAAGAAATTGGGTCCAAATCCTGCCATTTCAACTGCATCCGTTCTTTAACGTCCGGAAAAAGTTCATAACTTACCCGACCGGTGATCGCGACGTCCCACCTTGCCTGCCAGTTTTGCAGTGTTATGTCTTTCTGTTCTTTTCAAACTGAGCTTTTACTCTCACGGTTTTTAACCCGTATGTAAATTTCTGAACGTTCAACTACGAGAAGGTCAATGGCAATGCCGCCGCCCAAGTCGTCTTATATGACTTGCAAACGGTAATGAGAGCAAGGCACTGGATTCGTAGCAATGTCTCACGAAAATTCCGTTTCCTCACTATTTCGTTCCAGCTATGCGACGCATAAGTCAGTATCGTCGCAAATACTACACGATATATTACCCGGCACGCACGAACGCCCAGGCCCCACTCTCTATTGCACACACCTTTCAACTTTACTAAGGAACTGAGCGCGTTGTCACATAGGCTGTTGACATTAAGGGAGAAGTTACATTCCTCCCGAATCCAAACACCTAGGCACTTCATTTTGTCCGCATAAAGCATCGGAATTTATCAATCTTGACATTTCGGCGCACCGAAAGGGATTTTGTGTTTTTTAGGCTGATTATATTGTTTTTCTCCAGTGAGAACTGGAGTTTAGCCTCGTTACCCCAGTTAGAGATTACATCTAGGGCAATTAATGCCCTGTACTCTATTTCGGCTCTCGTATCACGTTTCACAAGCACCAATATGTCATTGGCATAACTGATGATCGTGCTTCACTCATTATCACGTTCGAAAATATAGGACTGAGGACAGACACCTGCGGACAGCCCTTCGTCGGCTCTGTGTTATCGTCTCGCCACCGATAGTCCGCCGTACTTCTCTACTTCGAGAGTAGTCAACTATCAGTTCATATGTATCCCGCGGACATCCAAGGTCTAGCAGGCTGTCCAGAATAGACGGCCACTAGGCGTTGTCGAACCCCCTTTTATACCTAGACTGATACCAAGTATCATTCTATATCGACTATTCCTGACTTTCGACACTACAAAGCTAATCGCGTTCGCCGTTCCTACACTGCACCTAAAACCAAATTGTCGCTCGCTGATCGCTCCTCGAGGCCAAAAGAGTTGATCAAGGCGACAGGAAAATAACTTTTCAAGGACCTTCCCGAGTATCGGTAAAACCGTAATCGGACTATACGACCTTACGACTGTTCTGTCCAGGTCAAGAGACTTGAGGATCAGTCGGAGATCGTCTATTTTCCATTTGCTTGGAAAAATACCCTGACATAAACACGCGTTGTAAAACTGAAATTGGGGTTCTATTAAAATACCCAAGAACCGCTTAACCGGTTCTTCGGTAATACCATCAATACCGCCTCTGAGATCATAGTCTACGACCCGTTGCGCAACCAAGATCCCCGGGTACCTTTGTACGAGACTCGATTCCCGCGTTGGCTCGTGGGCTTGGCACCCTGCCTAGCGAACGCCACTGGAAATTCGCTGGTCAAGCATCATCAAAGTTTAGCCGTCGTCTAAGTAAAAGATGCGAGTAAGAAACCTCGCCGCATAAAGCTAATGAATTTACATTTACTGGCTAGCTTTGAGAGGTAACTAGCCGAACTCAACAAAATCAAAAGACAGAGCCCTACACTTACTTTAAGAAGGGAGACGCCGTTGCTCACCGGAGACCACATGGAGGTATCTCTCAGCATGACCAGAAGGTTGGAAAAACTTACCCAGGGGGTAAGTTTCTCGGTTAACTAACCGAGATCATTCGAGAACGAGCGCGTATAGCTCGGAGTCCCAGATAGGAAGGAAACAGATAGTAGAAAGATAAATAGAAATTGTGTAAGTGTATTTAGCAGCATATTATTTTTTTTTGTCGTTGTTCGGCTTGGAAAATAGGGTGTTGTCAGCCACACGGATATGTCTTCGGACTAGCAAACTAGTCCGATGTTATATGTGTTCACTAGTATATTTTGTTCGTGTGCCGTGTGGATATTTCTACTACTTCAGCGAGCAGCGCCAGAATCCTCTTGTAGCGTGGCAACCCTACCTGTTGTGCACTTCGAGCAGTCCTGTTTCCTGAGTGTCTTAGCGGTCATGTTAAAACTAAACCTTAATTCTAACTAAAAACTAAGCTTAACCTAAAAAGGTAAGCCAGGATTGCCTCTCAACCGCGCAGAATACCCAATTCGTGTACAAATTCGGTGAAAATCCTACAAGCTGCCTTAGTATCCACTATTTCACGGGTCTATCCAATCCTGCACCCCAATACCGTGATATCTGTCGCGTGTTAGGTTTCGAATCACCTCACATCCCGCACAATCTAACTGTACGTGGGAGCTTGTTTCATCTACCTCGCACTCATCGCAGAGTGGGCTCTCCTTCAGGCCGACATCAAACAATTTCTTATTAAAGTTTCCATGACTGGTTAGGAATCGGGGAGTGTAATGGTCTCAATACTGCCGATTCAACTTCATCCGTTCTTTACCATCCGGGAAAAATTCATAGGTAGTCGAGGTGTCCCATCCAGCTTGCCAATTCTGCAGCGTTAATTCTGTCTGGTCTTTCCGAACTGAGCTTTTACTATCACCGTTTTTAACCCGTCTGTAAATTTCCGCAAGTTTAACCACGAGTAGATCAATAGGGATTACCCCCGAAAGAGCTGGCAATGCCGTCGTCGAAGTCATCTTGTGTGAATTGCAGACGGTAATGAGAGCAAGGCGCTGGGTTGGCAGAAATTTCTTTCGAAAATTCCGGTTCCCTGCTAGTTCACTCCAGCTATGAGACGCATAAGTCAGTATCGCCTCGAATACCGCTCGATATGTTACCCGGCACGCACGAACGCCCAGGCCTATTGCACACACTTTTCAACTTTACTAAGGAACCGAGCGCATTGTCACAGAGGTAGTTTACATTAAGGGAGAAATTACATTCCTCCCCGATCCAAACATCTGGGTACTTCATTTTACCCGCATAGAGTATCAGAACTTCTTCCATCTTGACGTTTCGGCCCACCGAAAAAGATCTCGTATTCTTTAGGCTGATAATTTTGCTTTTCTCCGGTGAGAACTGGAGTTTAGCCTCATAACCCCAGTTAGATATTACATCTAGGGCAGTGCATGCCCTGGCTTCTATTTCGGCTCTCGTATCACCTTCCACAAGCACCAATACGGTCAATGGCATAAGCGATGCTCGTGCATCCCTTACCAAGATCTGAATTTAACATTTTGTTAATAATTATATTCCAAAATAGAGGACCGAGGACAGACTCCTGTGGACAGCCCTTCGTTGGCTCTTTTATTAACGTCTCGCCATCGATATTTAGCAGTAATTCCCTACTTTGAAAGTAGTCAATTATAAGCTTATAGATATACCGCAGACATCTAAGGTCTAGCAGGCCATCCAGAATAGACGGCCACCAGGCGTTGGCGAACGCCCATTTTATTTCTAGGCTGATATCGAGTATCATGCTGTACCGACTAGTCTTGACTTTCGTCACGACAAATCTAATCGCATCCGCCGTTCCTACACCGCGCCTAAAACCAAATTGTTCATCGCTGATCACCCCACAAGCCCGAAAGAGCTCGAGGCGGTAGGAATCAACTTCTCAAGGACCTCCCCGAATACCGGTAAAAGCGTAATCGATCTGTACGATTTTACGACTGTCCTGTCCAAGGAGAATTAAGGATCAGTCGAAGGTCGCCTATTTTCGATTCTTTTGGAAAAATACCCTGCCCAAGACACGCGTTGTATAACTGAACTACGGGGTCTCGTAATCCACCCCATGACCGCTTAACTAGTTCTCCGGTAACGCCATCTATACGCGGCGCTTTCTTATACAATATTGTAAAAGCCTCTTTAACTTGATTCACGCTCCAACCCCCTACTGGGTCAGAGCAGCGGCTCAAGTTCCGAAACGCATCTTTCAATTCACGATGAAAATCCCCATCCACGAGCTCTTCGTCCGCTGGCAACAAGGTTCGGAGCGCGTAGGATGTGGTGCTATTTGCATCTGCCGTAAATCCGTCACCAACGCCAAGTGTTGTATAAATCTCTGCACTAGTCTTCTTACCCTAACTATTTTGTAAACCGCACCCCACGGACCGTGGGGTGTATATTCGTCACAGGGTAAATTAATAAAGGGGTATATTATCCGTCACAGACTTGTGCCACGCAGCGCACTTTTTCATGTACACCGTATTCACGAAACGGCGCCTGCTCAGTCTATATGCCTCCAGCCGAACAGCACGCCTATAGGGGTTCCTACAACGCTGATACCGCTTGCGGTCCTTATACATAATGCGCTTAAGACTATCTAGGTCGTTAGACCACCAGGAAAAAGACTTCACAGCCCCTTTTGCACGCGGCATTGAGGCCTCTGCTACCTCTATCAGCCTTTGCTGAATCCGGGCCACCGAGTTCGGGAGAATACCACCGGCTTCCCAATCAGTAGCTTGTAAAAGTTCATCGAACTTCCTCCAGTCTGCTTTTCGAGTGAAACGTCGTCCCTCCAAAGTCGGAGCAATACTCACGCCAGGTCCTGAGAAAATTCAAATACGATCAAGCGGTGATCGCTAAACTGTTCAGGATGTATTCTCCAGTTACTAATTTTGCCCAACGCAAGTCTATTACACAAAGTTAAATCTATGTTAGCAGTCCCTCGCAGATTTTCTAAAGTACGAAACCTGGAAGGTTGATTCAGTACATTGAGGCCCGACTCAAAGATTGCTTCCTCGTATGCCCTACCTTTGTCAGTAACTCTTTCGCTGTACCAAAGCGCTGACTGCGCGTTAAGGTCGCCTCCGATCATAAGGTTCGTATTCTCATACGTACGAACAATTTTCCGCAGTTTATTATTGCATCTCCCTGGCGGGTTACGATACTGACAATATATTTTGTAAACAATGATGCTTTTCTGAGAGGATCAGATGGTCTGGATTGGGTAATGATTACGAATAACAAAAAAACACATAAAACAGCACATCAGCATTATTTGAAGTTTGTTTAATTTATAATTATACTAGAAACACAAGAAGAGAAGACTTAACTGAGAATAATTATTACATTCACAAAATAAAAATAAAAAAACAGGAATTCAGACATATAATTTTAACTCACAGTACGAAAACACATAGCACGACGAGTCTTACCGAGCACAACATTTCACTTAAAAAAATAATCTAATTCTAGCTTTTCCGACAATACAGAAACAGCCGTGAGCAGAAAGTAAAACATTAAATAAAGTCTTTAAAAAACTAAAATCTTGTAAAGATTGTAAAGATTTGACGCGACGATATATATTGACAACAAAAAAACAATGTACACAGCACCGAAGCTACACACTCAAGGTACGAAGACAACAGACCGACAAAACAGCTCACATCGTCATTCGCACAAAGGTCAGAATTGTAATAATAAAAAACAACCTTGGGTTATGTTGTTTATAACACCATTCACTGATTTGTTGACAAATCCTAGTCCGTTAATGCGAAATCGGCAAAACTGTAGTTTCTCGAACAACGTTGTTCTGCGACCTTGACCAAAAACTGAACAGATGCTTTCCTACAAATTTTGATTTCACTACATACATAATGCGCCGTCGAAAACTGTGACACCAAAACTGCTCCAAGACCCGGGTTCGCCACATATGTGGCAGCCCATACGTGGTCAGCTCCACTTGTATGTAGGATTTTTGCTCCTCGCGGCCCTGGTACCTGACTACGTATAAAATAAGGGTCCTGAATAAATACCACGTCTAGTTTCAATTTCTCCGCGATTCTAACGCAGCTGTCCAGGGAGATCCTGGAACAACTACATTCACCTGCACCTACATTCACTTGGTCTATCTTCAGCCTACTCATAACAGGTGCGTTGCAGCTCCCTGGCGTATGCTGTCCTCCTCACCGGGCAGTCCACACTGATGGTGGCGTGCTTCACATCTTCACCCGACTTGTCGGTCCTAGTGCAATTAAGGCAGGTCAGTTGACTCTCCTGTGTAACAGGACAGTCCCACATCTTGTGACCTTCCTTACCGCAGGTGCGGCAGAGAGGCTCACTCGAGCATCGCTTAGCCAAGTGGCCAAACGCGAAGCACTTAAAGCAGTGCAACGGGACCACATGATCAACGATCCTACAACAGCCAAAGCCGATGAACCACCGGTCATGAATGCGCAGGAGATCTCGCATGCGGGGGGAGCATTCCACCTCCACAGTGTACGCGTCTCGCGTACGACTGAGGCGACGGAGCCTCTCCGAGAACTCTTTTTCAAGGTCCTCCTCCCTAATGCCCGACATATATTGGGTATGCATTCTGCCTTAGTAAAGCAACCGGCAAGTTGTTCTTACCTATGTCCGACGGCACGTCACATATCAGCATCCTCAGACCTTCCTTCACCGGGGCTTTGGCTTTAATATCAGCCTCTGCCCACTGCTGGTTAAGAACAAAACTCGATTGAGTCTTGTTCGCCACCTCAAGCACAACACCACCAGTGATACCCCTGACCTGCAGGGTATTCAAAACCGGTCGTAGTACTTCCTTAGCTTTTTTCTCTAAATTGTTGGCCGTCATTTTGCTTTCCTCCTCGGGAAACAAAAGTACAGCCGGACTGGCCCGTGTGGGTCGCTTCTGTATAGCAAAAGGAAGATTTCTATTAGAACGGATGGCCGGTGGCGCATTCTTGGCGACCGCTCGTACTCAGCCACCATAGAGTACCATCACCCGGCTTAAATTTAGACCGCATCCGCCCCCGAGGGAGCGCTTCTAGGGTCACAGACTGCGACACGGTGCGTACCAAAGATCCCCAGGTACCTGAGTACGAGACTCATCTCCCGCGTTGGATCATGGGCTTGGAACCCCGTCTAGCGAATGCCACTGGAAATTCGCTGATCATGCCTCATCAACGTTTAGTCGTCGTCTAAGAAAAAGATGCGAGTAAGAAAATCTCGCCGCAAAAAACTAATGAATTTACAGTTACATTTGCTGCCTAGGTTAGAAAGGTAGCTAGCCGAACTCAACAAATCGAAAGCAAAAAACAGAGCCCTACACTTAGTAGTACGGAAATAGGGGTACGGCGTCAATAGTACTCCTTGCTTCCGCAAGGAGCGCTAGTGTCGCCGTCCGCCATGTTTGTTTTCCCCGTGGGAATTACCCTTTTCTCTTAGCGGGATATTTGAAATTCCGTAGGAATACCAACTTTAGTAAGGAAATAGGAGTACAGGTGCAAATCCAAGATGGCGGACAGTCATCTTGGATTTCAATATGGCGGCGCCCGCCATCTTGGAATTTACCTTTTCCCTGTGTAATTTCCCTTTTCATTCCCATAATAATTCCCCTTTCCCCCGTGGAAACTTCTCTTTAATATGCGGGAGTTTTCCTTTTACCTGTGGGAAATTCCCTTTTTCCCTGTGGGAATTTTCCCTTTCCCTTTTTCACAGTTGGAATTTCCCTTTTCCCGTTTTTTCTGTATTCAGTGAAAAGTGTTGTGAAAAATGAAATATATTGTGTGTGTGCGCGTGCGTGCGCGCGTGTGTTTGTGTGTGTGTATGTATGTGTGAATAAACATTTAGACGTACCTCCAAGATGATCCTGGTCGTTGTGGCCGTTGCACCGGGAGGCGTCACCCGCTACGCCAGCACCCGGACGTGGCTTGTGGACCATGGGGCGGCGGCGGCAGCTTCGCGTGTGCGTTGATGTAGCGGCGCGGAGTTTTTGACAGTGCAAGGTGTGGCGCGCGACTGATGAACAGCTGACGAACATGGCCTAAGGTTGAATGTCCTATTTTGAACAGCCGTTATAGTGGTAGGCGAGAAAGCATCACACTCTACCGACCAACCACAGCGCCGGATTCAAAGCGGTTGCGCATGCGCAACACGTAGATCATTACTGCTACCACCACCGCTGCAGACACGAGCCTACATGTAAATTAAAACTTAACACTAATCACAAACATAGGAACGTGCTAAATTATTGTAATGCAAAACTCTCTCCATCTCTCACTAACTCTCTCTCTCTCTCTCTCTCTGTGTGTTCGTAATCTTCCACTAATATATAGCGTAAACATTCATTCAGCTTTAAGACATTATTTATATGATGCCTGTATATAAAAAATAAAATATCTAGGTATGTGTGTGTGTGTGTGTGTGTGTGTGTGTGTGTGTGTGTGTGTGTTAAAAGAGTCCCACGATCGACAGTAGCATCACGCAACACACACACACTATACTCTTTGTATTTTTACAAATAAAGTAGTAAATTTACACCCAGGAATTAAATATAAATAATGAACACAAAGTTTGTAACAAATAATTGATATCTGTTAAGCAAACAAAAAAAATTCCCTTAACCACCCCCCACAACAAATATTAACGTGATATATAACATGTATCATTGTAAAAGAAGAAAAATTTATAGTTTATACTCTTTTTTAATTTTATTTAATTGAATAAGAAATAAAAACCTTGATTTTATGCAGTATTAATAAGTTTATTTAAATAATTCTGTAAATGATTGTATGAAAAGTAAATATATATATAAAATAGAATTATCTTACAAATTTACTTGCAATAAATAAATTTTAGCACTAAAAAAATTATTTCTTTAAATTTTATAGATCGGAAAAATAATTAGAGGTATAAATACATACCAGACCGGATTCAAAGCGGCCATACATGCGCATCACGTAGACCGTTACTGCTGCTACCACCATTAAGTAAGTATGGACGTACCTTGAGAATGATCCTGGTCGTCGTGGCCGTTCCACAGAGAGGCGTCACCCGCTACTCCAGCACCCGGACGTTGCTCATTCACCAGGAGACGGCTGCGGCTACGTGTGTGCGTCGACGTAGCGACGCGGGTTGTTGACCGTGCGAGGGAGGCGCGCGACTGAAGAACAGCTGACGGACATGACCATGAGCTGGCGGCTGCGACACTAGCGCTCCTAGAGAACACCAGTAGAATTAGTGACCCAATACCAACTGTGTGTGTGTGTGTGTGTGTGTGTGTGTGTGTGTGTGTGTGTGTGTGTGTGTGTGTGTGTGTGTGTGTGTGTGTACAGACTGACACCTTGCCGACCAATCACAACGTCGGATTCAAAGCGACCGCGCATGCGCAACACAGATACAAGGCCTTTGTAACCCCTCCTTCAGTGCTTACGCATCCGGTCGACCTCGAACATGTTTGAACAGGAAAACTTCCATACACAAACAACGACTAGTTTGACCTTGAGGTCACACACACACACACACACACATCACAACCAATAGGAACACAACCGTGTAAAGTGTCACACCCAAACCGACGTTGAAGTCACGTGCCTGTTGTCATTTAACGAGTAACCTTGAACAGTGTTTATCGTGTAATTCTAGGAAACGACTACTTATTTTCACAGAATGATGATGATTTTCAATGATGATGAACATCATCATTCAAAATATCGAAGAACATCTTTATAATTACATTATCACCATCTTTATCAAAAACATTACGGCTAAGATCAACAATGTATACATAACTGTATTTTAATTTGAAACACATCGGCGCAAATGTCGTTTACCAACCACAACATATACCTTTTTAATTAGCTCCATAACACCACCGCTGCTGCTGCTGTCACAACGATGTTAACACTTCAACGTCTTAACTAGTAATGAGATAAATTTACAATAAAGTGGTATCAGTTACGAGTAACCTTGAAGAGTGCAATTCTATGAAACAACTATGCATTCTCTCCGCAGTTTAATAGCGTAAGTAACCGGAAACGGCAGATCATGTTACAAAGTGTAATTCTAAGAAACGACCACTATCGTGTAATTCTTAGAAAAGACCATGCATTCTCAGCAGTTTAATAGCGTATGTAACCGGAAACGACATATCATGTTACAAAGTGCATCAAATAATACCATGTGTTATAAACTTAATTTTAAATCTTCAGTAACACCACCAACCCCGTTGTCGTCTTGGTCTTCTTTTATACCGTAATACGTTAGCTTCATCGAATGACGTCGTACAACAGTCATTTCGTCTTCGGTAAATGTTTCTGTATAGCTCCTTGGTAATAATAGCTGAAAACAATACAATTCGTTGTCAGAATCGGTGTCGTATAAGATGACGCAAATGCAAACCTCACCGTATGATGTATATATCTTTCTCATGTCCAATAATACAGTCAATACAGATATGAAGATCGGTCAACCTCTTCAATGGTAACCGTTTGAGTAAACAATCTTGATCGTTGAAAACATTAATAAACGATAAGGCATCCATCATCACACTTCCAGAGCTCACGCACGAATGATCGACTGCAGTGTAGATACTTGTGTAATCTACCTTTCCTCCACCACCACCACCACTCCTTTCGGTAAATGTTTTAGAAAATAGCTGGTAGAGCTCGTTTTCATCGATGACTCGGCAAGCTAACGACGACGACCTCCTACCATACACAAACAACGAATATCTATAGTTTGACCTTGACGTCACATACACACACACACACGTCACGACCAATAGGAACACAACCGCCTTAAGTGCCACACCCAAACCGCCGTTGAAGCCACGAGTCTGGTGCCAATACAATAAAGTGGTATCAGTTACGAGCAAGCTTGAACATTTCTGAATAGAAATCAAAAAAGTCTCTATTTTTAAAGATTTTGTATTCCCCGAAAAAAAAACTGATTTATTAAACACTCTCTTCACTATTTGTCACGTGATAGTAGATAAATCTATTACCAGATCATGTAACGAGCCTTAGAACCATTGCATTCAACACATGTAATTCAATATTGTGTTTTTTTTAAAAACAATAGTTAGTTACATTATTGAATGGGGGTTTAGAGTGTTTTTGTTTTGTGTATTTTTACTTTTTGTATGTAACTTTGTGTTGTAGTGTTGTGTTGTTGTAGTCCTGAAAAGGACTGTTTATTTATTTATTTAAACTCTTAATGAAATATCATCCTCCTCCTCCTCGATGAAAGTGAATGTACTTCACGTTTTTAATAGTCTTTGTACATTATGAAATAAATCGATTCTAAAAACCGTCCTTTTCAAACCGATCACTCTCGTGGTAATTTATTTGAGAATCTTCTTCCGTATCGTATGCAACAAGCAGTGGTTGTTTCTGTTGAGGTTGATGTTGTACATTATCGGTAACATAATCAGTTTCATCACAAGCAGCTCTCTATCCATCGGTTGCAATACAAGAAGTGGTGAATCGTCTTCGGTCCTTTGCGGTATATACGTTAACGGCAACAACATTATTTTTAGACAAGACGTAGATAATCGGTTTAAAGTAATCGTATTCAACTGCATATTCAAGGAATCATTTAACTTAAAAGCCTTTACCCGTTTATATTCTTCACCACCACCGTAGAAACCAGAAAATACTATTTAGTTGCTGCCGATAAGACCAATCGAATTGTCCTCGCATTCAAAGTCACAATAAAAACTCTCAACATCATCATTCAAAATATCGAAGAACATCTTTATAATTACATTATCACCATCTTTATCGAAAACATTACGGCTAAGATCAACAATGTATACATAACTGTATTTTAATTTGAAACACATCGGCGCAAATGTCGTTTACCAACCACAACATATACCTTTTTAATTAGCTCCATAACATCACCGCTGCTGCTGCTGTCACAACGATGTTAACACTTCAACGTCTTAACTAGTAATGAGATAAATTTACAATAAAGTGGTATCAGTTACGAGTAACCTTGAAGAGTGCAATTCTATGAAACAACTATGCATTCTCTCCGTAGTTTAATAGCGTAAGTAACCGGAAACGGCATATCATGTTACACAAAGTGTTTATCGTGTAATTCCAAGAAACGACTACTATCATGCAATTCTAAGAAACGACTACGTATTTTCTCAGCAGTTTAATAGCGTAAGTAACTTGAAACAGCATATCATGTTACAAAGTGTAATTCTAAGAAACGACCACTA
This sequence comes from Lycorma delicatula, assembly GCF_047948215.1. Classification (NCBI taxonomy): domain Eukaryota; kingdom Metazoa; phylum Arthropoda; class Insecta; order Hemiptera; family Fulgoridae; genus Lycorma; species Lycorma delicatula. The sequence continues at coordinate 25,901,506 of NC_134458.1, forward strand.
TCGTGTAATTCTTAGAAAAGACCATGCATTCTCAGCAGTTTAATAGCGTATGTAACCGGAAACGACATATCATGTTACAAAGTGCATCAAATAATACCATGTGTTATAAACTTAATTTTAAATCTTCAGTAACACCACCAACCCCGTTGTCGTCTTGGTCTTCTTTTATACCGTAATACGTTAGCTTCATCGAATGACGTCGTACAACAGTCATTTCGTCTTCGGTAAATGTTTCTGTATAGCTCCTTGGTAATAATAGCTGAAAACAATACAATTCGTTGTCAGAATCGGTGTCGTATAAGATGACGCAAATGCAAACCTCACCGTATGATGTATATATCTTTCTCATGTCCAATAATACAGTCAATACAGATATGAAGATCGGTCAACCTCTTCAATGGTAACCGTTTGAGTAAACAATCTTGATCGTTGAAAACGTTAATAAACGATAAGGCATCCATCATCACACTTCCAGAGCTCACGCACGAATGATCGACTGCAGTGTAGATACTTGTGTAATCTACCTTTCCTCCACCACCACCACCACTCCTTTCGGTAAATGTTTTAGAAAATAGCTGGTAGAGCTCGTTTTCATCGATGACTCGGCAAGCTAACGACGACGACGTTGGGTTTTCCCATAGTAATTCAAATTTATTTTTTGCGTAATGGCGCTCTAACTTTCATCATGTGTCCAATAACCAATTCGCAGGAGCACAGGTATTCGGGTAACCCTCGACGGCAATAGTCGAATCTATAACACTCGATTGCATGACCGATATATTTGTCATCATCACAATGTTCGACGAGCATCATAAAACAATGTTTACACATGTATCGTGTAACCGATTTAAATTCGGTAAACGTCTTCCCGATAATCATTACTATGAAACCGATAACCTTTTGCATAGAATCAATACGTCTTTGTAACCGTCCAACGTGCGATTCGTCTTTGCGATTGTATCGTCCAACTTGTTTAAATTTTTATCCAAAAACTTACGGATATCACACTCGCTCACAACAATCCAATCGATGATGCCCGGTACCTCGCATTCGATATCCTCCACGTTAGTCCTGTATGGTAAACCTAATAGTCATGTATTTGGTAAAGTATCGGTCACCGTGATTATTGATGTCGGGAACAGTACGTCGAGAATATTCTTTATATGAGTTAGGTCCGCTATCAGTCCGCCTGATAAGAAAGACACCAACCATGTGGACACTTCCGTCATCTCGCCTTGAATGAAGATCTGTTGTATAACCGTCTTTTAACATACCCTATCCCCACCACAACTAATATGACGTCTACACATACCATCAACGGTATCTATCTTCAAACTATCGAGATATTCTTGCAACCGACTTTGAATTTCATCGTAGGTCGCGTTATACGTGAACACCACTCAACCGTATTGAAACAACCTAAATCAATAGTCGTACTCAAAGCGTGCGGGAACGCCGCGTTTACAATTTTAATCAGATTTCGCAACGTCCTTACACGACGATAGGAGGAATAACGAACTAACGACACCGATGCGGCTATATCAACATCCATCATGAAACTGTACCTATTTACCAGTTGCATTTCCACATCACCCTGGAGGTAGCAACCGCGGCGCGTTGAGATTTTATTTACATGAGTGAAATCTCTCCCCTATAGGCCTACTATAAAACACTCGAACCGGTTTTTATATCGTTTTTACCTTTTTTCTTGCGAATGATTGTATGTGATCCACAAAGCAAGCATAAATAATATTCCCGGCATTAAGCCAAGATGGAAGGCTACAATTATAATTGAGACCTCTAACCAAAGATGTGGTTTCGTCAGCAGATTAAGCTCTATAGCAACAGCTCTCTTCGAGGTACGATAGGCTCTAATGACAGCGGGATGTTTTCCTTGATGTAATTCCTACACTGTGGTAAATTATGCGAGTTAATCGGTTCGTTGCACCAACAACATCTTATGCACAAATCGTTGAAGGAATATTAAAAACCGTTCTTGGCCAATTCTTCTTTGTTGTTTACATTTGTATTTTCAAGCGATATCAAACGATCCGCTTCTCTGACCAGATCCAACAGCTTTTTACACAATTTCAACCACTTCATGTAGAATCATCCGGTTTGTAACGCACATTTTCCGCTTGGATGTAGTTTATGGTACGGACAGGTTACGATGTAATTCGAATTCGGCTTTGGTACGTCCTCTTGTATCATTCGAACATCGTTATGATATCGACGCAAAAATTCAGATTTCTCCAACCCCTTTGTGTATATTGTAGAGAACTGTGAACAAAGTTTCTTCATAACATCCTCGCTGTATACAGCGTCACCGTACTCCCAATCTATTTTGTGAAAGTTTCTTTCTAACCAAGCGGCCATCCGCTTGTATTTCGATTTCAATTCAGCGCGCGGGTACGGTGAACGAAAATGTTTTATCATGTAGCATCCGCTGTCACCGACAACAGCGAGTTCTTTAACTATAAACTCACCTCAGTTGCCGAGGAAGCCATGATATTCGATAACTCCTTCCATGACCGTTGCTCAACTGCGAATGCGAGGTCAAAAATAACTTTCTTAGTCCCCTTTATTATATCACCGTAGACGTGGAGGGGGTAACCCCCTCCACTTTTTATTCTACAAATCCATCATCATAATTATGTACATGTAACGTTATGTAATGAGATACTGGTATTAGTAGCGTTTACTATTTGTAACACTGTTGCCGTCGCTGAAGGTAATGATGATGTAACATTCACTACTGTTTTCTTCAATGCTGTTTTGACAATATCATCATTTAACGTTACGTTAAGTAATGATAAACTCGTATTAGCGACGTTAACCATTGCTTTTTCTGAAGGTAATGATGCTGTGATGTTGCTAACATTGTTAACAGACTTATTTTTTGATGATGATGTCGATAACTCCTTCCATGATCGTTGCTCGTCGTCGTCATGTATATGTAACGTTATGTTAACATAGTAATGATGTACGGATGAGATCGGGTTCCGTGGGGTGGATGTTATTATTTTTCGTGGGGGACGGCCGCTCTCCGCGATCATGGTTGGCTCAGATTCTTTGGGTGTCTGCTGGATGCCCCATTGGTCTGATGAACAATTCACCGTTGTGCGAATTACGAGGGTTACGCTTGATGTCATTCTGGTGTCGGGATACTATCACCTTGGATGTTGTATCCATGATTGCTGGCAAAGTGGGTCCAGATTCTGGACGGTCTCCCGGGCATCAGAGTGCTGGTTGCTCTGGACGCTAACGCCAAGTCTCCCGCCTGGGGTTCACCACTCACTGATTCCAGAGACGCTGGTCTCCAACAGTTCTTTGAAGCCAGGAACCTCTACTTGATTAACGACACAGAACAACCGCCGACTTTCTTTTCCGAACTGGAAGAAAATTACATCGACGTTACTTTAGTGACGGGCAACTTGCTTCGAAGTACAAGTAGTTGAACTGTCTGGCCCGAGGTCAGTGTGACTGATCATAGGCTTATAATCTATAAGATCGCTTACGGTAGCGGTCCGAGAGCTCCAGATTTGAGTCGCTATAACCTAAGGTGCCTGGATCAGAACAGGCTGCGGTGCGAGTGTGTGGCTGCCTTACAGGGGTTGGAATGGCGTATGGTGCACAGGGAGGAGGTGGAATTCATGGCTGATCCATTCAGCCAGGTCATCAAGACTGGATGCTATAGGGCTCTACAGCGGCCTCGGCCAATGGACGGACCCTTAGGTAGTGGCCACTTTGCTAATCAGAGAGTGCCTGGAGCCGTCATGACCCCTGCTTCCGGGGAGCCGTCTGTTAAACGCAGGCGGAAACCCGGGAAAGAATGGTGGTCCTCTGACCTTAGCGTACTTCGCGCAAGAGTTAGGTCCGCTAAGAGAAGATATTTGTTTCGGCCCCCCCTGGCAGCTGATGAGCTGTACGTCTGCATGGAGGTCCAGTCGAACGAACACATGATATTCGATTCCCCAGCTCTTGGGGTGGGGGGCAGATCTCAGGCCACCCTGAGATTTAGAGGTCAAGGGTAAAATTGGCCATTCACAAGCGCCGAGTCAATGTGGCGTGAGCCGCATTGTCGGACCGTGTGGGAGTTACGTGATGTGGTTGTTTTGTTCAACCGACATCACTAGTTTACCTAAGTGAAAAGACTCCTACCGCGCTGCTGTAGGGTGCTAACCGAGAGATGTGGCTGGCTACTAGTCAGATTAAGGCACCAAGCGCTTTAATGGTGGACAGATACTTGATGATATTCAGCGGCCTTGGCGTGGCAGCGAATTGCTGCCTTTGGCGAGATAAATTTAATTATTGATAGTTGACACTTTATTAGTTGACGGGTTGCGCCTACCTATTTTAGTGATATATGACAAGTGGGTTGTGGAACACGCAAGCGAGTGGTAAACGGTACCACGCTTGTTCCGTTCACTCTTTTAGTTTAGCTCTAGGAGCTAGTTAGGGTTAGGACACTGTTTGCTAAATTGTTTCGAGGTTCAGTAGCTATTTGTGTCACAGACATTCGGTGTTATGCTTCTGGGCGACCGAATGGGGTTGTGGCGGGAGAAATTTCAAGCAAACCAATCATAACTGGCAGCCGCATTAGGCCTTAATTCACTAATGGCCTTCACTACAGCTTCCACATTAACTTCCAATATCTAAACATCCCCTGCGGCATAGAATTCTCCACATCGGTGTTCAAAGTTTCTGCTTCGTAAACTAAAAGAAAGAATTTACCAACCTCTGTATCTTTTTTTCCTCGTCAATAATTATCCCATGTTCGGTATTAATGGACCGAACTCATTTAGGTTCTTTTAAATAGGAGTTGACTTATTTAAATAAGTTTCTTTTTTTCCCCCTACATCCCTGGGCTGGACATCCAATTAAGTATACTCGGCCCAGAGACGTGTCTTTTGACTCTAAGGCGGTCTTCCCGCCCTCCGGTTTTGCACCCGGCACGGCAGGTCAACCGGCCCGGTACTAGATCTTTTCTTGCCTGCCTCTAATTCCCGCCGACGAGGGCAAAGCCCGGCTATGCCGTTCCCCACCCCGCCGACAGAAACCGGGTCTCGGTCTTTATGCCATTTGCCTCAAACCGGTGCGACCAGCACAAGGAGCGCGCGCACCCCCAAAACCAGCCACACCGGCCGGGTCTAGGTCTTTTAATTTTATCTCTGCGAAATCTCCCCGGAGTCCCCGTCCCCTCACCGAAACCTGCACGTCAGGGCATACAAGCTCTCAGAGACGGGGCTGTCCACCTATCCCTATTTACGATTGAACCTAACGATTCCTTCGTCACGCCTCTTCTTCCTTAGTGCGAAGAACCGTACCGGCGAAATTGTTAAAAACGTTCCGGTTCTGCTCCCTCCTTAGCAACCATTCTACTATGTTATTCGCGTTCAGGTTATTGACTGCTATGAATTGTCTGTATTGTGCCCATCTTCGCCATTCGAACATCGTATGCTCTGCGTCGTCCACCTCCCGGCAGTAGTCGCAGTTTGGTGTGTCTCTCTTGCCGAATCTTTTTAAATAGTAACCGAAACATCCATGACCCGACATCATCTGTGTTATGTAAAAGTTCACCTCGCCATGTTGGCGATCCAGCCGTGCGTCCAAATCACTTATTAACCTTCTGGTCCAGGCTGCAGCGTTAGTCTCTGCCCGTACTTTCTTCCACCGCTGTCGGGTCATCGCCTCGGTCTCAGCTCTACTACACCCTTCCGCTCTCGCTTTCCTGCTCTTGATCTGAAGTTCTATCGACGGGACCGACGCAAGCACACATATAGCTTCATATGACAGGGTACGATACCCTGGCACCACTCCCAACAATGCCGTTCTGTGCATTCTTTGCAGTTTATCCTTGTTTCTTTGTATCCTGATTGCATCAGCCCAAACTGGCGCCGCGTATAACGCCGCTGACGCAATCAGTTTCCGTTTGGAGGCCCCCGGTACTGTGTGTTCCACGAATAATCTCTTGATGGCTTTTATGGTGAGCCCTACTTTTTTGCACACATTTTCTATATGCCCACCAAACTTGAGACTTTTATCTATTGTCACACCTAGGTATTTTGTACCCTTGACCTCAGTTATAACCTCTCCACGGATCACGATCCGAACGCTTCTACCCGTGAAGAGGATACACTTGCTTTTTGCCGGGGACACCTCCATGTTGTTGTTTATTAGCCAGTTGTCTATGAGTTGGAGGGAGCTATTTGCTTTATCCTCTGCATCACCGATTTCCTTATCTTCCACCAATAGTCCAATGTCGTCAGCGTAAGTGACTACGCTGACTCCTTCCGGATAAGGCCTTGTACGTAATTTAGTACAGGTCACATTAATTTTTGCTGCTGCCTTAATCAGGTTCTCAACCTCCTTACTTTTGATATTTTCCTCCAACCTTGTGACAAAAACCACCCTCTTACGTGGCCTCACCAAATGCATGTTTTCAGCACTCTTTTCAATAAAACGTTTTCTTATTATTGCTATTTTTCGCTTAGTCGGCTAATCCTGCGACTTCATGGGTGCTTATTTCTTGCTTTTCGGCCGATCAACTCCCAGCTGTAGTTTGCGAAACCAATTTTTCTCATCATTGATATCTTCCACCTAATTTCCAACCTCGAAGGTGGCTGGGATTTCTGTAATTCTACCTTAAGACGGTTTTATTCAATTTCTTCACCTAAGTCAAAGCATGGGAATTTGCTCTTGGGCTTACATTTGCTTGCTCACCCATACTACCTGAGCAGACTCCACCACTTTCAAGCTGCTTTCCATGGCAGTTGTACCAGTCGTAAACAACTCAGCCACCTGGTTCTTTAGAATCTTATTGTCCTCTTGAAGATTCTCAATAACAGTCTTCACTGAGATAATGGTACACACCAACTGTCCAATCTTATCGTTAACATTTTCTTTAATGCTCATTAGTAAAGGTAATATTTCCTCGCAGTTGCATTTCGTCATTATTTCGCACCTTACGTCATCGTTGGACCTTCCCTTCGTCGTGTTGATTTTAATATTTTTCGGTGATGAATTTCATACTGTTATTCTTCCCGATATCGGGTACCATCATCCTTTGGCTTCTTTGAGCAACTGTCACATGTGTACCTCGAGTTACCCTCGCCGTTGAAGAGGTGACTAAATTCTTCATTCTTCACTCCGACGCAAGAAACATAGCAGACTTCTTCACACATCTTACAAGGGAGACAATTCTGCCGTCTGTAGATTCCCTTCTCACAGTTTGGACATTTTGAAGCCATCCTATCAATGATTACTTAACCTAATCTAACCTAAATTAAAAACTAACCATGCAATAGACATCAAGATAAAAGTTAAAAACTTCCTGAGGTATCAGTTGTTGTAGTACCTAAAAAAAAAGAAAAACTGAATGCCTTTGGCAAAAGGCAAGCAGAAAAACGGATCGCTTTCCTGATCTGCCTTAGATCTAGAAAGGTTTGATCTCATTACCTACCTTTATAAGGGAAGATGTTATAGGCAAGAACCAACAGGGATGATATAAATCCACTGAAAAAGGTAAGAACAGGTCAAACCTACTGAAAGATGGAATTTCAGAAAAAGTAATAGGATGAAAACGTCAAACCCACAGAAACATTGATCCTTTTAACTGAACTGGGCAAAAAGCTGATCAGCTAGTCCAACCAGCAAAAATCCCATACTGTTGCCCGGCCCCAACTGGCTGAGTCAGCAGACCGGAGTCCCAGTCTACAGCACAGCTCACCTTGGAGGTAGGACATACCAACAGCAGATGGAAAATGGCCTAAGAAAACCTAGAGAAAACATCTTTTTTTCTTCTTTTTTTCCTATTAAGCCTCTGGGAATCATCATCAGGTATTACTTCAGAGGATGATATGTATGAGTGTAAGTGAAGTGTAGTCTTGTACAGTCTCAGGTTGACCGTTTCTGAGATATGAGGTTAATTAAAACCTAACCACCAAAGAACACCGGTATCCATGATCTAGTATTCAAATCTGTATAAAAGTAACTGCCTTTAGTAGTATTTGAATGTTGGAACTCTTGACTTCGAAATCAGCTGATTGGCGAAGATGCATTCACCATTAGACCGACCCAGTAGGTTAGAGGAAACGCCTGAAAAAAAGAAAACTACACAAAAATGTAAACAAATAACTGCAAGAGTAGAAATAATAGCAAGCGCTTCTTGGAAAATCACTGTAAGTGTATGGGGCCAGAGGTCGAGAAGCAGTTATAATTTTTTTTTTTTGGGGAGAGGGAGGTGTAAATGCATTTACACATGGAGTGTAGGGCTCCCACTGGGGTACTATCCAACTACCATCAGGAGACTACTGATTAAAACCATCCCCCTTTCTACCAGGACTCAACCCGGAACCATTTTACACAATCGCTATATGGGTGGAGTTGATTCACTGGACAATGGTGTCAGTAACTATCGAATAACAATAAAAGGAAAAAAAAATGGTGGTGGCCTTTGTTTTCAAACTTTCTTGATGTAGCTTTAGTAAATTTGTGGAAGCTTTATCAATACGTCCACAAAGAACAAGTTGAGCAACTCAAATTTTGACGACTTGTAGTTATCGCATTATCATCATCAAAGGCAAATAACACGGAAGAAATTGCTATTCCACAAATGCAGACTTGGACGATCAACAATGTTTTCAACTGCAACAACTCAGTGACAGTCAACTGACAAGCATCTTCCTGAACAAGATGCAAACAATAGAAGAATCCGCTGCCAACAATGTCAAAGTTCAACGATATTTTCGTGTAGTAATAAATGTAAAGTTGGACTTTAATCAAAATGTTTTATCGATTACCATAAAAAATTGACTTAATATATTCATTGTATACTGAAATAAAATGTAAACATTTCATTTATATTGGATCCTAATTTCTGTTTAGTTTTTATTTAGCTTCGTAAAAATGTAAAAAAAACAGTAAGCTAAATCAGTTTATGTAAATTTGACACCCTTTCCTGTTGAAGTTGCGTTTTCACAACATTTCATAAACATACCTGAGGGTCAAAAATTATACATATGATTCAGAAGCATCTGTACACCTAACAGATCAATAAGAAATCATGACCAGTGCATCAGAGTGCGGCAAAATATGGTTTAAAATAACCAGACATGAATTCAGAAATTTCAAACCGTTTTTTTTTTGTCTTCTACCTAAGTAAAATTAGGAAAGAAAATAATTACGTTTCTATTAAAAACAATCGGAACATTCTTGTGAAGTATTACAACACGGGTCTGAAAAGCTGATATTCAGTAAAACATACTCGCTGAACATTCAATGGACAATGCGGAAGTAATTATTACGCCACAAATAAACTTTACAGTATAATCAATTATGATAATGCGCACGCGTGTATTTACCAAAATCAAGAAGCAAATAACTTTTAACAAATGTATTCAGGTAATTTTCTATCGGAATGAATTATTAAAGTTTAAAGTTGGCATTTGACAGACTACTACCATTGTAATCTATAATAATACAATTTAAATTTCACTAATACGTTTAATACTGATGCCAAAACACATATGTAAGTAATGATTCTGATGTCATTCTGCTACCGCATATTAATTAGCATGCGTAGTGATAATTTTTAAGGCGTGTGTCGGTTAGTATAATGTTATGAAAAATATATTGTTATAACATAGAATAGTCCAAAGTTAATAATCAGTAGCTTTGTTTTAGAAGCAATAGTTTTATTTTTAGTCATTTTTACAGCCTGCTTGGAGATTCAAAATTTCCAGTTGCAATCATTCTTAAAGAAGCCTCCTATTTTATTTTTACGTAAAATATTCCACCGAATATAAAATGAATACTATGTAATTAAATATTACACAACAGAATGTAATGTGTTAAAACTAAGTTAAATTTATACAGCCTATTTAGTCTCAAGTACCCAATTTTTTGGGTTCTACAGCCTACATATAATTGTATACGGTGTAATGAAATTCAGATAGTCTTAAGTCATGTGCAGTTGTTAGTTATTATCTTATTCCTTTGTTTATTGAATTTATTATTTAATACATTTTTTTTGTGAATAAATATAAAAGTAGAATAATAGGAATACAATTGTTTGTTTTGTAATGCCTGTTTTCCCCATTTTTCTAAAATTATACGAATGCGATTTGACTGGATACCCTTCCCGATAAAAACCTACAAGACAGAATGCGGCATGAAAAGCCTAGCAGTTTATAGGAATAAATAGATTAAACACTTTTCCTTTTCTTTCTGCCTTCTCTCAAAATGCATTTGTTAAACATCAGGCAATTCACATTTTTATTCCTTCCGTAAAACAGTGTTGTACTTACACCCGTAAATATCGGAACTCTTCAAGAAAAAAATTCTAATTAAAATTTTGTTATTTATTACTTTTTATAAGCGCTTAAAATATTTCAGACAAATAACCAACTTGTACAGTATCATACGGAAGGATCAGCTTGATGCCACATACAAACCATTTCCATTATTTTTCAACAAGGTCAAAAATATATTTTCACTAAGATGACGACTAAAGAATCAAGGTAATGGTTTTAACAAAGTAGATCCATTGAAAAGCACATAATGGCAATAAATAAATTCGCATATTGAGGCAAGAGAGATTATTTTTTTTATGAAATATATTATAAAAAAGGAGTTTAGTCAAGTTTAATTATCGATCGCTTGATTTCCCTACTGTGATTAATAAACTTTACGCATCAGATAAATTACGTCTTTAATTAACTTCATATTTTCTTGATTTAAAAATGTTCACTCCATGTCTTATAATTATCTAGTACTTCCATTTCATTCATACTATTTTTTTTTTCTCTGCATAGTACACATCAAAAGTAAACGCTAGAGAAATTCGAAAGCTGAGGTCTACTTGCTTTAACATCTGTAGTACATGGTGCCCTAGATATTCTGAACATTATAACATGTCGGTTGCAGTACCGGTTATGTTTGTGCTACATGAGCATTTGTGACAAGGCATCCTCCTATTCTCCCTTTGGGTGCGGCAGATGTGCTTTTCATCTATCCTCATTTATTTATTTTTTTGTCATACCGAGTAATTCTAAAGATTAAATTCGTGTTTGACACGGGTGAATCGCACCGTATGAATATGAAATTCACAAACAGTTCTATCAATGACTGACAGATAGTTACGAAAGGTAAGTTTACGAGATAGAGTGTCCTGTAATGGAAACGCAAATACCAGACGATAGGAACTTGTAAGATATGAAAATTACCCGCATTAAAAAAATATCACAGCCGACAAGTTATCTCATAAAAGGGCTAGTCCAACAAATTTCAGTAATTATTAAATAAAGTGATTCGTTTATTATAAATAAAAAAATACATTATTACAGGATAACTTTATAATTAACTTTATAATCTTCAAAACGAATAAAACAAGTTAAGATTACAAACTGGTAGTTACTAAAATTCCAATACATTATTATTTAATAATTTGATGATACAAATGAATTTCTTTTTCCATAGATCTACTTATAAATGACTACAATTCAAGACATTTTCACCTATATACAGAGTCATTCACGGGAACCGGATGTTTTTGAAGCGGGTTGTACTCGGGCGTTCGTGGTGGGAGGGGCACGTGGCGGTGTCTGACGTTTCCTTTGTTCATAGCATTTACATTTTAGTCGTTGAGATGGAGCCGTGGACGCTAGACCAACGCCTGCACGCGTATGACAGTTTTGTGCGAAATGACGAATCCGTAACTGCTGTTCAGCGAGATTTCCGCCGTCAGTTTAATATCCATCGTAATGCAAGCGTCCCTTCTCGTAACACAATATCGCGTCGGGTAAACGACCTTCGAACAAGCGGTTCAATATTGAAGAAAAAACCACCGGGTCCCCGACGAACCGCTAGCAATCCGGAAAACATCGAACGAGTAAGGGAAGCCGTTGTCAGAAGCCCACGCCGCTCTATTCAGAGGCATTCAGCAGCGCTTCAAATGAGCACAAGTAGCAGCAGCGATTACAATTTTGTCGACAAATGCTTACCGTTTTTGAAGAAAATGAAAATTTGTTATCGTTAATGAGTGACGAAGCCCGTTTTCATCCGAATGGCTTCGTCAACAAACAGAATTGCCGGTATCGGGCAGAAAGAAACCCGCATCGGCTTCACGAGAGACCACTTCATAGCCCAAAGGTGACTGTCTGGTGTGCGATAGGAAAGGTCGGTGTTATCGGACCGTATATTTTTGAAGAAAATGACGCTGCCGTAACTGTAACAGCCGATCGTTACATTGCGATGTTGAATACGTTTTTCATCCCTGAGTTACGAAACCGGGGAATCGATTCTCAAAACGTGTTATTCCAGCAGGATGGAGCTACAGCGCACACAGCGATGGCAACGACGGCTGTTCTTCGTAACTTGTTTCCGGGACGGATCGTTTCCAGATTCGGCGACATTCCTTGGCCCCCTCGGTCCCCCGACTTGAGTAGTTGTGATTTTTTTCTGCGGGGGTTTCTCGCAATCGCGTGTGTACTGCAATAAATCGCGTACATTGGAGGACCTAAAGATCGCAATTCGTCATCACGTCACCCAGATTGATGTAGACATGCTGCAAAGAATTGAGGCCGGTTACCGTGAAAGGCTACAACAATGTATTGTTGTAGAGTGATGTACAAAAATGTACATCACTTGCCGGACATAATTTTTCGTTCACGAGTAAGTAACAAATGCTTTGATTTAACAAGTGTTTCAGTACCGATGAAACTTTTTTAAAGTAAATATTAAATTCTTTATGTTTATTTTAAAAGCATCCGGTTCCCGTGAATGACCCTGTATTATGCTAGAAATACTTTTTGATCATATATTTTCAACAAATGACTTTGTTTATATCAATAAGATTTAGTAAAAATAGAAGCACATTAAACATAATATAATCTGTTCAATCATTTAACATTTTTTTTTATACTTAATAATAAATTAATATCAAATAATAATTAAAAGAAAATAATATACTTAAGAGATAACATTTTATCATATCTTAAGTAATAAATAAAAATTACAAATATCACTGGCAAAAAAATTTAGTTCTTACAGAATATTAAAATAATTCAATAAGGAACCTTCACCAAATCAATAAATCATGTACTTACTGGCACCATAACATAATTTTAAGTAAGAATGCTTATATTTCACAACAATACTAATAAATACCGTAATACTTAATTTTACAAAATCTTATCTACATATTTAAGCTATCGTCTACTTTCATACATATACATGGTCACATAATATTTCACTTTTGTATACTAAAATCTGATAAATGTAACAACCGATCAACGAACTGCTTTCAATTCAAAAGTGTAACAAAAAGTTTTGTTAGAAAGTATATAAATCATGTCTCCTTTGTTTACAAACTAATTTCCAGAAGCTTGTAAACATGTTTCTTTTGTTTTCGATTCAATATATCTTGTAACTCGCATTAAGCAGGTTATGTAGAAATTTTCTACCAGATGAGCTGCGAGTACCGGTTCAGTTTCTGATATGAAGCCGTTTTTAAATTAAAATTAATTCCTAGATACAAAAACTAGTCTCGTTCGATTTGAAGCTATCAACTGCAAATTTCTAAAAATCAGTAATAATTTTAATAAAAACAAACAATTTCAATTATTTTAGAAATATCAAATAGTAATAAGGTAATGGGATTGTGATATGAAAATTAAATTATAATATGTAACGGCTCCTAGAAATGCGATCTGAACCCGCAGAAAAATCACCTTGCAAATTACTGAAATCGGAGCAAGGAGTTTGTGACAAATTATGATAGAGATTATTAACCCTAGAACAATGGCCTGATTTTATTTTTCATGATCGCTGCTTATACGTCTGGGAGACATATATGTTCAATAACATTCAATGCAATCGATAAAGCCAAAATGTGAAAATAACCAAACTTTTATTAACTAAGAAATATAAATAATGCTACAAAGATTAAAACAGCATTAGTTGATTCATCATAAATTATTACAACTTTTATGCCATATTTATTGAGTTTGTTTGGAAGATACATTTTCCTCTAAATCCAACTACCTGCTCATCCATTGTCAAATAGATACTCGGTTCGTAAAATAATTCACAATCTTGTAGGAATGCATCCCATATATCTTCGGTAGGAGGAAGTTTTAACTCTACTTGCTGTTGAACTCTAGTTTCCCATCATCAAATCTTAAAAAATTAAACTGAAACAATAACACGGGGCTTCATTATTTATCACCGTGTCAAGTAACATAAAAAAAAATCTTTGTCGGCAAGTGATTATTTTTCATGGTTCCAGCTAAAATTATGAGTCCAAAAACTACTCCAAGCTCTTCCATAGCAACATTTTGCGAAGAAGAATGACTCAGATCTGTATAATTTGCTCGACGGTGGCTTATTTTTTAATTTGTAATAAAATGGTTTGCATAATATTTTCATTAAAGAATAGTTTGAAGCATTCTAAGAGACACGGACATCCTTTGCAATATTTTTAGTTTGTGGCCTAATGTTAACAATGTTTTTATGTTGAAATTTTTGTTTTCCTGTTCTTTTAAATGTTCTACGGCCATTCCCAGTTTTTAAAATTTCACCTTGGTTTTCAAAGCATGGATTTTTTTTGGTTTTGTCCTTTCTTGCATCGGTTGTTTTCTTTTACATTAAGAAGAGTCGGTACTTTTTCTGAGTTTTGTATATTTTCATGAATAACATTTTTTACTTCAATATCACATTTCATGATCGTAATTCCGATCATCGGAATCATCCAAGATTCTTTTTCTATAAAATCAACTTCTTCTTCATCATAAGATGAATGCATCTCACATGGTTTTTCTTCTAAAACGGCAAGAATCTCTTGCCCAGTAATTGCTGAACTTGAGGCCATTTTCCTTTTTTACCCTGATAAAATAAACAAAAGCGCCGAGTCAACTATTATATTTGTAATGATTATTAAAAGATCCGGCGTATCTCTCAATTATTTTTAAATCAGGACAGTGTGCTATAGTTTTGTGTTAAAAAAAAGAACAAACTTAATATTTACCTGCACGTTTAAGACTTACATTATTAACAACGGAAATAACTGACCGTACATTTACAAGATGTAAAAAAATCTGACTCTGTAACCGTCACTATATCAGTTGCAAGTAAATTTACAAGATGTGCAGATTTTATAAAAATTTTAGTTTACTCATCTTTGCATGTGCGCTATTGATTTCATTTTCCATCAATTCATACAGAACTAAGTAAGGAAAGAATAATTGTGGTGGGAGAAAGATACAACAACCAGTGGAGCGAGGGAACAAAAGTAACATGGCACTTATGTCTCAAAGATATATTGGCAGCATTCTAGGGTTAATCTATTTTCAAACACATTTCCTAGAATGCATTAGGAGTTGTTTAAAGTTACCAGTCCGATGATATTTTGTGATTATAGGTAATATGACATAGTAAAATTTATATGATGTGTTGAATATATATTAAGTGTACTACTAACACATTTTGTACTTAGGTAGTTTGGTATTTATATCAAGTATTATCAATGTACTAGATGCAAAATAACGATAAATTTCTTTCAATACTTCATTCCATTACTGCCATCAAGATGAATAAAACTTGTGGGACTAATTTGGTTCTCGATTAAATTCTTGAACAAACATCTAAGCAAGTAATATTATAAAAAAATATTACAACGCTATTTATAATATTATTTATGTATTCTGTAAGTACAAATGAATAAAATTCAAATTTAATAAAAAAATCCTGAATATAATTTCATTTAATTATGTCATATGCAAATTCACTCCACACAGATTACTTTACGCTATGCGCATGAAAGAATAAAGAAATTGTTACAACGCATCAAAATGAAATTTAAATTTAAACAACACCTCTTCATAAATGTCGCTTAATTATAACAATTTAATTGTAATAATTTTTGTTTCTTAAAAGCACCTCAGATTAATAATAATCATCAACAGTATTAAATAATAAAATATATATTTACATACACGATGACCGACCAAAAACACACTTCATGTAGACAACAACTAAGAAATTCAGGCAGTGATAAACCTTTTCTTGATTTTCAAAATGTGATTCTGGTCAAAATTCATAAGCGACTGACTGTTGTGTACCGTGTTAACATGACAAATGAAATATAAATTCATGACAAAAGCATACAGAGTGACTTAGATTTTTTTTTAAATGTTGAAATAAAAGAATCGGGATGATTTCTATAGGTGTTTCTGCAACATGATGCCCTTCATTACCGATTGACAACATATAGTTTTCTGGGAATATTAAGATGGGACATTTCCAGTCATTCACCATACAATCTGTACTTAGCATCGAGTGACTTCTATCTGTTAAGAAATACAAAGGAATACTTGGGTTGCATTTATTTTGATTTTTGGAACTGAAAGAAGCTGTAGAAGATTGGTGAAACTAAATGACAACAAAGAAAGGAGTATGCGAATGCATTTTGAAATTCATGGACTGCTACAAGCGGTTCAATTTTGACAGTAGTTACAAATATGGAGAGACGCAGTGGTATATTTATTTTTTGTAAAAAAAAAACAAAAATGTATAGAACCGATATTTTTACATTACTCATTTTTACAATCAAACATTCTTTATTTTCAAGGTAATAAGTATACTCACAGTATGCGAAATATTACTGTATTTCTAATTTTAGATATAATTTTGATACAACCAAAATTTGTTCATGAAAAGCTGATTTTGTTAGAAATATGTAAATGTTACCATGGGACATAGCTGAAAAACTACACATAATTTTTGATGGCTTCTATAATTATCAATTTTCAGTATGTTATTACTAGGTTCTTGTATTTCACATGTGTTATCTTCCCTTTTGGGATATTATTTCCAGGTAAGGAAATCATACTCTCACATACAGGTCTTAAGATTGGATTTAGTCTACAAACAGGTAGGTGTGCGAATAGTTTTTTGTTCTGTTTTATATAATTCTCTAAAATTATCCACTCAACACTGTTCTCAAATCATGAATCTAACCATTACAACTAATAAATGATGCTCTATTGTAGGATAAGGTAGATTAAGAGGCATTTCTGATTAAAAGGAAATTACTTTTTTACTGCCAATCAACAACATGTAGGTAAAAAATTATGTATACAGCCTAATGAAAATAGATAAACAGTATTGCATGTGGATATGTTAATTTTAAAGGCATTCCTGTGTTAGCGAGTTTAGATTATTTGATAATCTTTTGCCAAGAATAAAAGATAAAGATTTAGGTCAGTTTTCTATTTTTAATTTTCAGTATCATCTATGTATATCCATTTATTCAAAGGTATTACAGTTTCTTAGTTTGAAGCTATTCTCAGTTTCTTACTGTTCTGTACTAACCTTTCAACATCACTTTCTCTTATGTATTCCAATTATTTTATAATTTTGACCCTTTTATTATGAAATTAACTAAACCTCAATATCATGATATAAGATTCACAAATATATTTCATTTCTAAACAAGATTTTTCAACAAATTTGTCTCCTGTACTATCTTATCTTAAGTTCTTCTCATTTAAAATTTTATCAACTTATTTAATTTTTTATATCTTTCTTTACCGCATTTCAAGTGCTTCTACTCTCTTATTTTTTCTCTTGTCCATGTTTTAACACGATTAAGTCCTACATTATACAGAATCTCCAAGAACTTCTTTCTTAATTTTTGGATCGGTATTAAGATATAAACAATTATATTTTGTGCTGTTCAGAAATAGTGGTCTTTGTAGTGCACAAATTATTACATTTTCTATTTGCCTATAACTACTGTAGTGAATATTCTTGATAAACAAGACAGCTGACTCCAATTTTTTTTTTACATTTTATTCTGTTCAGGGTTATCAAATGCCAGGTGGTTTTATTCTTTTTAAATGTACAATTCATCGAAGATTATTTCAAGGGTCAGAATATATCCATGCTCTCTTGTATCCATGCATTTCACAGAGTACACCTTCCACCAAATAATCTATAATTCTGTAAGGTTTTATACTTTAGAACTTTTAGTTGTTCAAACGTCAGTGAAAATATTTACCTATTTACCACTATTTATGATTTCTACCTATTGATAGTTTTCTAACAAAAGGTGTAAAAAAAGAGGTGTGAAAATTATTAGAATAATTGTGATTTACCTTTTTTTTTTGTTTCTGCTTTCAAGTAAAAGCAATATTTTATGACAAACATCTTTTTAGTTGATGATTTAATTCATTATTCATCTCTTAAGAACGATTTCCTGTATATATTTTTAATTTTAAGTGGTTTCAACATATTTAGAAAATTTTTTTCAGAAATATGTCATCTTGCCATCACTGAATAGAGAAATCAGCTGGTTGACAATTTTCAAAGTGAGGTTATGTTATATTTTGGAGATCATTTTTCACGTTGTTACACGTTACCAGGGCACTTTTTGTGAATTTTTACAGTGTTAGCATAAATTTTCACAACTTTTATACTCTATAGAAATTTGTTGAGCATTTTGTTATAAATTTTTGGACAATAGACAAGTGATCTTTCTTTTAGAAAAATGACTCTGACAAAGTGTCTTCTGCAAGAAAAACAATATACACAAAGAGAAATAGCAGATATGTTAAACATTTTGAAAACATCTGTATGAAGACTGGAGAAGTTCTTAGACTCTGGCTCTGAGTATGCACTCTCTCGTGTAGGAGATGGTGGTTGGAAGAATAAATTTAGCCTAAGAACTGAAAGGAGACTAATTCAAACTGCTAAGAAAAACAGTAGAACCACCAGCAAAGACTTGAAAATGAATATGGAGTGAATGTTTCTGAATCTTCTATATGTCATAGATTAATTGCTGCTGGACTTCCTGCACACTATCCTTGAAAGAAGACTAAAAATCACACCAGCTATGACAAAGAAGAGACTTGCTTGGGTAAAAGAAATACAAGAAAAATTCCGAAACAATTGGAACAAGGTAAGAAATACTGTTTCCTTTACTTAATCAGTAAATTTAAAATTTCACTTTTTCTTAAAAACATACAAATAGTATCGAAAAGTATTGACTAGAATTTTAACAGGGCAGCTAGCTTAGGAATTTTTTTTTTTTGTAAGCTGAATTGAGGTTTATATTTTACTGAAGGACATTTTTATATTTCAGGTTTGTTTTTCTGATGAATCCTGTTCGCAGTATCAAAAGAAAGCAGTCAGTACATAAGGAATTGTGTAAGGGGCAAGAATTTTCATCATATGATGAAAACTTCTTGCCTTAGTGTGTAGTACAAATGGTCAAACATTCTACCCAGGTGATGGTTTGGAGTGTAATGTCAGCTCAAGTTATAGGAGATTTATACATTGTGAAGAGTATGATGAACCACCATCAGTACAAAAATGTACCACACAATTAAAGAACTGGTTCCAAATAATAATTTTGTATTCATGCATGATGGTGCACCTTACCATAAAACAAAGTCTGTTATAAAGCTTTGAAAACAATATAAAAATCCTGCTGTGGCCTGGAAATACCCAGATATAAGCCTTATAGAGAACCTATGGTTTAATGTGAAGAGAAACATGAAGAAAATTAACACTACAACAAAGGTGAATGTTATAGTGAAGCTTATTAAAATTCATCACTGTGATGATGAAATCAAAAACTCATGTAGGAAATCTGAGAAAAGCATGCTAAAACCCATTGAATCTTTCATAAAGCGCAAGGGAATGCATACCAAATGTGTTATTATTTTTTAAATAAAAAAATACCATTGATGTCATGTTTTTTTTTCCAAAAAATCCTAATTATTCTAATAGATTTCACACCTCTGAATCTATTCCTAAATACATATAATTTTAAGTTTGTTTCAAAATCTTTGCCTAACCATAATGCAATCTATCTTGTATTACTTGCATCTCCTGGCCTTACCCATGGAAATCTTTTATAATTCTTTTAAAGGAATTCTCGATCACTAGTTTATAACAAGTGCAAAATTCTGAAAACTTATTTCCACTTTACATCTTTGAACTAGTCCATTTTTCCAAGCATATTTTCCCTTACTGTCTATCTTTTAATATAACATTCCAGTTTTCGATTAATGTGGACTTGTCATCTCTTTAAATATTTGATGTGATCAACTATTTCATCCCATATCCCTTCAATATCATTATCTGCTGAAGAAGTATTGTGACTGAAATACAGATCTTCAATTATGACTTTTATTAGTAGCCTAAATTTAAAAAATGAAAGAGTTTATGTAAACACAAAAAACAAAGCAATTCTAAACCTGTATCTTTGGATTCTGAAATTACAGATCAGAGAAGGCAATGAAACAGATGAAGAAATCAATATTTCTACTGCTCACAACTATTTGAACATCTTAATGTAAAAGGATGCCGATAAATGATACTGTAAAAACACATAAGCAAAGGTTTCTGAATATAGAGATCAATAATTTGTAATGGCACAGATGAAGATTTGTCTTCTTGTTACTCAAAAATTCCTGTTATGTGTTAAAGGAAGTAATACAGAATAAAACTACAAAAGATTAATCAAATCTTAAGCCTAATCAAATTACCTTTTTCCGGATAATGGCAAAATCACACTTGGAAATATCAAGGCTACAAACATGAATATGACAAAGAATAAATTCTATTCACTGGATATAGTTGCTATTTCCTCAAAATGAAGTCTTCAGTTTCAACTAAATGTGAAACCCCTGTGTTAGGTAGAACATTTGTGAAAAGTCAGTTACAATAAACAAGTGAATGAGAATTCCCTTTTTTTTTAATTATAAAAGAGGATGGATACAAACGGGTAAGTCCAGGAGATACAGTAAAATAAGTTATTGTTCACTTTAAGACTCTTTGTACACTATTTGCTCACTTATTAGTCAAGCAAATATTATGAAATAATTATGGATTGTAATACTTATCTAGAAATAGATATTGATTCTGACCGCTATTTAGTAATGATGACAAGTAGGTTGAAATTTAATGGACTAAAGAAAAAAATGAGAACTTAGAGATGGATACAATTAGAGAATAATGTAAAGTTAAAATCTGAACAAATCAGGCCTAGAAGTTATTACAAAAGTATGTTCTAAAAGTCAAAAGTAAATAAAAAAGTGGGAGAGGAAACTTTTAGTAGAAAAGAAACAATAGGTAGAAAATCATGGATAACAAGGTATATATTTGCACTGACCTAAGTGCCAGAGGAGGTAAAGGAAATTAACAAATTCAGAGTAGTCTTTAGGGCTCTAATAGACTAAAGAACAGAATCTGAATTTCTAAGCTATCTGGGAGAAACAGGATTGAATAAGCTTTAATATTATTATTATGCACGCTATAACTGGAGAAATATACTGACGTTAAAGATAATGTGATTATTTCCATATAAATGAAAGCAAGAGCAGATAAGTTTGAGAATTATTGCGCTATCAGTGTTATATCTCGCGCATAAAAATATTCAGTACAGAAAAAATACACTGATGACAACTGCAGAGAAGTCTGTATTAAGATGTAAATTAATTGAAGCTCAGAACTGAATCTTTAACTTCAGCATTTGGAAAGAAATTAATATTTTTTTTATATGGAGCTCAATGAATTAAAAGCTAGCGAAAAAGACAAAGATAGTTTCTGTTGCTTAATAAAAGACCACAACTGCAAAGCTTTTTTAACAAGTAAAGTAGTAGACAATATTTTAAATATAAAATTTGAAGAAAATTCTGAATTTAGTGTTCAATGCCTGGTGGCGATAAATTAAGAAAACGTCACAAGAAAGATAAAAAAATCAATTTTGATGCTAACAGAAGTCATTTGAAAAAAACTCAAAAAAATAGTACTAGTATACTTGAAACTTTTTCAGATTAATATAAATTATCACAACTTTTAATTACCTTTTCTGATTTTATCTTATCTGATCATATTACTCATGTATAATGGTGAATGCAATGTTATGAAAATAAAAGCACCTTTACCTAAAAATAAAATGCACCTTTTTATGTTTTATTTTAAGTGGCATTGACTGCTGTGGATATTAATTGTTAATGAATGCAAACAGCAGGCAGTGAAACTGCACTGAAGATCATTTAATTTAAATGATCAACACTGTTGACTAAACATGGCTTTGGTTGTTGGCATTTTATTAACATTCATATACATATATATATATATATATATATATACTAAAATAAAACATAAACAAAAGGTATTTATTTTCATGACATTACATTCAACGTTATACATGAGTAATATAATCAGAAAAGGTAATTAAAAGTTATAACAGAGAAAAAACTGAAATCTCGGACAATAAAAATAAATGCTTGGAATTAATGAACACAGCTCCTAAACGATCTAAGAAGAAAAAAAAAATTGGAAGAAGTGAAAAAAAATTTCAAACACAATACAAAGTCAGATAAAGTTTACAAGGATCATCAGTAACATATAATTCACTTAAGAAAAAAATAAAAAGATTCTACATTCGTAAGATAGTCACAGCCACTATTTTGCAAAGTTTAAAAGCTGAATTTTTCAAAATGTAAATATAATTTTGACAAAATTTATAAATATAAACGATGTGTGGACTATTAAATACTTGTAGGCAACTTTGAGAAGATTATTAATAAAAAAATCACTTTTTTCTAATAAGTCTCATAGTACAGAATTAACTGCTTGGAGTGAATTCAATTGTCCACGGATGCTAGTTTATTAAATCATTTCCATAGACTTCCAAACGCAATGAAAGTTTCTGATAGATTTTTTAGTTTTATTTTTGGTGAATCCCAAATTAAACTGTTCTTATGTATTAAACATGCCAAAAAAAAAAACAGCCAATATATGCTATTAGAAAATAAAAATGCAGATTTGGGTAAGTCATAACAACACTCCAAAGGTAAAAGAAATTACTATTGTCTGAATACAAAAATATCAGAACTGAATGAGACCAACAAACTGGATGACTGGGAAAACAGGGTTGTGGTAGATGAATGGTACTCTAAGTGTAATCAGATTAAGTTGATAAGAAAACACAGAAGTAAATAGAAATATGTTAAGTAAATGCTTATCAGTGATCTTAAATTAACTGGCAAGGAAGATATTTAAAATACATGTTGTACTAATCATGCATGTACATACTTTGACGTAAGTACATACACAGTCACGCAAACCCGTTCAATCCACAGAATGAAATTGAACATACATGTACTTTTTAAAATAACAATGTCAATTATACAATGAAACAATAAAACTACTATTAGATTATTTACAAAATAATTATTCATAAAGCATATGATCAGAATAAAAATACTATTTTTTTTCTGTTCTTTCATTTTTATGTTAAACAAAAAAATTAATGGGAATCTTACATAAAGGTAAGTAATTCAATCTAAACACAACTACGACAACAAGAAAAACTCATTACTATTTACAATATAACATATCTCAAATTTATGGTGCAGTTTTTTTAATCACGATGTATGTTACATTTAGAGTTGTTAGAACATAAAACTATATATGAGTAACAAAACAGTCTAAAATATAGACATGTAAACAACTTTTTAATTTTTAAAATGAATTTAGAAACCAGATCACATGATTTTACTAATCATGTGACATTTCTATAAACAAATTGAATAAAAAATACATGCCTAATCTACTTAATATACAATAATTAAGCTTACAATGTTCTTTCTAATTAGTAAATGTTCCAACTACCTATGATTGAGAAAGATTTTATTATTAAGCAAACTGCATTTACTTTGCATTATAACTTCATTAATTTAATCTAATTATTTAAAGTAAATAAGTGAAGAGATTTATATATTTCTTTATACCAAATTTAATGTTCTATTTTCCACTGAAATTTCAGAACTCCTTTTAATAAAATTTCAGTAAGTCTTACATTTGAAGCAGTATGGTAATGCTGTTAGGTTATTTATGCATGTTTATTTTATGATTATGATTTTATCAACATGTGAACTACATTTTGAAAAGATAAATATATTTTATTCACATATACCAAAATATTTTGAACAAATTTGAGTGAAAAAAAAAATTGTTAATGTTTATAAAATATTAGAATCATATTAAAACATAATTTTTAAAGAAAAACATTTCATAAATTCTATATATCTTTAAACAGTAACTTTTACATTCACAAATTTCCTCATGAATAACATTTGGAATATTTTAGTAATAATGGTGGTAAAAAATTTAAACAATAAAAACATAAAAAATTAACATAAGAAAGCTTATAGATAGCGGACAGTTAAGTGCATCAAAATATGTTAAAATTTACAATTTAAAAAAACGTAAACAAACTTTTAAAGCAGTAAAGCCAAATTTAAACAGCCTTGAAATGTCTGGCAATAATGCTTTAAACAAATATTGCTAAAACAGTCTTGTATTATTAACTACAAGGGTTATCCAAAGAAAATAACACTGCTTTACAAATGACCCCCCCCCCCCAGGTGACAATGCAAATTTGATTAAGTGTTGTCCTGACTCATTACGAACCAACTTTCATCACAACTATGTTATTGCATTTTTTGTTTTTTATTTATTAACATTACATCTTCAATTAAAAATAAACACTATGGCAAGTTTTGAATGCCTGTTCAAACCTGGCTGCAATAACTTAGGTACTACTTAGTTTTCGAGAACCCACCGTACAGCCCTAATCTAACCCCTAGTGATTTTCATCTATTTCCAATATTGAAAAAATGTTTACATGTCATTTTGGAAGTGAGATGACCTGAATGACGCTATCGCCAAATAACTGAAAGAACTGATGGAGGATGTCTGTAATAATAATAAAAAAAGAGTAAACAATAAGCAATGACAACTGTTTAGATTTAAATGGAGACAATATATGTAGTCTTATAATTAGTAAAAAATATACACTTTAGACTATCTTTATTTTCAGGATTACTCTTGTATTTACACTACAGGAAATGGAAATTTAATCACAATATTAGTTGAATGGCATAATGCGAAACGATGATTGCATTTAATGTAGTGGAAAATGTAGTAGTACAGATCACTGCAAAGAATTATAGTGAAATTAGGAAAATAAAACTGTAAGGTTTAAAAAATGGATAAGATGGAAGAATAATCTTAAACATGGTGGCAGAATTTTGCAAGCAGTGACTATTACAAAAGTTTAGGAAGCAGAGGAATTAAAAAATATTATTACACAAAAAATAAAATGTTAAAACTTAGCTGGCAGTTTTCTGGTAATTCTTCAGCATTACTGTAACTAATAAGTATATTTGCGTTAAAAAGATGTATTAATGCCAGATGTGCCACATAGAGATGGAAAACTATATGTAAATCTGATACTGGACAGATCTTAACAAACATATTAACATCTGACTCAACAGATTACTTTTTATTGTAGTACAAGTATCTTTGGTATTATATCTAGAATATCTTACATCTCTGATGTTAAGACGGATCATTAATCAGAAAATGTAGACTGCTACCTAATTAGCATTGCTTTTTTTAAACAACTTGTCACTTGTATAAAGTGACACTGTTGCCTTATGCAAGTACATATCTGCTCTCTGAATTAAAAAAAAATCATATTGTTAGTTTTGTGGTGCCTCCTTGTAATCACAAGGAAATAATAAACATAACATTTTAAATTATTATTTAATATATCTATATCATATAAAACTTTATTAATAAAGGATGTCACAAATAAGATAAAACGTATTTTCTTGTAGTAATTAATTAACCTGAATGATAATTATAGTAATAATAAATACACCTATGATTTACTAATTAGAAATGAGTAAAATTTAATTTTTGTAAACAGAGATAGCTATTTGCTTTGTGGGGCAATGGGTAACCAGTGGTATGTTCTGATATATATATATATATAAATTTACAACTATGCTTCCGAATGTCAAACAAAGCCTTTCTATAATCATCACAACTACTCAGAGATATAGCATCACCTGTTCTAGTTTCAGTTTTCAGACCTACAGACCCTTGGGATTAAAAATCTTTCTTCTTCTAAATGTAATTTAAAGCTTTAAGAAATTGAAAAATAGAATAGTTTAGATGGTACCCATATTAAATGAAATCAAAAAAGTAAGTAAACTAACATAAAGTAAAATATCAAGATAAATAAAAATTTCTATGGGAGTGATAAAATCAAACAAATTTTCTGATAATAAGTTTTAAGTTACAAATACCTTGCGTCAATTCATGATTTAACTGTGTATCAATTCAACATCACTAAGGGTACTGTTTTATTAACAGCAGCATATCTATATCAAAAGATGAATTTTAATCCATGATCTTAAAAATTTACACAATACTGTAAGTGCATAAAACTCAACTGATTGCATTTAATAGTAACCAACAATATAAAAAAAAATGTACAACTAGCCTTTATCACAGCTACATTCATTTCTAATCTGGCATTGTTTACTTATACCTTATGAAATTAACCATACAATCCAGAATCTTTAAATTCGATTATACTTAGTTTCCTTCAATGTGAAAATTAAAGTTAACACCGATCAGTTTGTGTCTAACTACAAGTAATGAGGTATTCATACATGCAAATATAATTTTTTTAATATATATTTTATTAATTTCCATTCAAATGTTTTGGTTGAATGATGACTATTCCAGACTGCTTTAAAAAAGTACTAAAACCTACAGATTGACTGTTCCACACTTTAACTACTACTTAGTTAAAATCTGTCTTATTATCAGATTAATAATAGTTTTTATTGTTTCAAGGTTACAGTTTACTTCATTAGTTTATTATTATTAAACTTTCAAAAGTTACCTTTTAAATTTTACTGATATGCCTAAAATGCAAGCAATGTCAGCATTAAAAGATCTTTACTATTACAAAAACTAAACAACATTAATCAAATAAACAGAATATTCTGTCAACATATCAAAAAAAGGACGAGATATTACTTCAGTGATCAAGAAATAGTAAAATTATTATTGTAATAAACTGAAAAATTCTTAGCAATTATGAGCAGGTATTGTTTTTTTTTTTTTTTTTAACACATGGATTGCAGAACACATACTTTGTGTGGTCATGGAGTTCTGTTGCAACATGAACTATGCCTGTATGATGCAGTCTAGTTAAGCAAGTGTTAATATTTTTATCAGACTAACTACACCTCAACAGAAGCAACAACAAACTACTCATACTATGTAAAAAAAAAACCATAATCCAATTGTTTGAAAGCTAAAGCAATTATGGAATAATGCCTTATGTGCAACTGAGATTTTGGTTACACATAATGTTAGATATTATGAATTATAGTTACTGAATTCCCCAGCCATACCGCTACATGAGATGGTCGACACACCAAATACATATTTTTACGATATCTGTGTATTTCTTTTACTATGTTACATCTATGTATTTTTACTATGAAATTATAAACTTTAACATCAAAAAGGAATGCAGTCTAAAATGATGCAAAACAATAAATCTGCCTCAATGGTGATTTAAAAATTTAGGCCTGCAGTCAACGTGTTAATTTCATAAACTATTTATAATTTTTTTTTAGTATGAAACAGTACAATATTCATTTATTTAAATGCTTTTCACCATTATCAGCAAAAATTAATCAATGAAATTTTATGTTATCTTTGCAAATAAATATAATTACCAGAGAAATTTGATTACAGCTATCATTTTTCATTATGTTTTACAATTTACAGACATAATCCTAAACCATATGCACATGCTATGTTTACATTCATTCCCTTTGTACAAATGAAAATTATAGATGATTATTTTTTAGGTAAAGGTGCTACTTACATAGATAGTAAACAAATACTGAATGGTAACTGTACAACAATAATAAAAACAATACAATTTTATTATTAACTAGACAAAATAAGGCTAACAATAAAATACTACCAAAGTATATAATTTCTATTGTTACAATTAATACAGAGTTCAAGTTAATACTTAACAATAACATACAAGAATACATTACATAAATACTAAAATACATACTGATAATTTACCCACTGATTCCATGAGCTATAGTAATAAGCAAAAACTTACTCCAATTAAAAAAAAACAATACAGTAATCGGTTAGTAAACAAAGACTCCCTCGTAACCTTTTTAAATAAAACTCATGACGAATTAATTTCTGGTTAAAATTTAAAAAAAAAGAAAGTAAAATGAAAAGATTTTTTAGTTGTAATGAAGAACTAACACAAGAATAAAAAATTAGAGCACAATCAACTCCATACACAGCTATTACAGTACCCGAATGTTTCTTAAAACAAATTTTAGATACAAGAAAATGCTAAAAAAAACTTTAGAGGATTGAAACGGTCAAATCAGTTTTGAAAGAAACTGAAAAGAAAATTTTAGTTTCTCAGATATATGAGTATAAAATTAACCAAAATTACAATTCACTTAACCATAACAATATAGTTAAACAGTAATATTGTGATATTACATTTTAATAGTAAAAATCTATACTATGCTTACAATGAAAAACTCAATTTGTTAGATTCAGAAATTAGTTCATTACATAATACTGTCGATAATCAACTACAAAGAGAAATTAACATAACAGTTCACTTTCTGGAAAAAAGCAGAAAAGCAGAGATCAAATAGTTTCTCACGCAGAAAACATGCTATACTGAAAAATATGCACTACACAAGGAAATATATAAATTCTTGGAGTATAGTAAAGTGTTTTTAAAACTTTAAAAACAGGGTATAATTTTTATAATACAGGGTGTCTGGGATAAAGGGCCTATATTTAGAAAACCAGTTTTCATAATTTCTTAAACATACGTCAATCAACAGTTAATATCTCCAAGATTTTTTTCTGTACACTCTCAAGGTCAACGAAATACACATGCACAGGCAAGCCGGTAACTCTCAATGCAATTGTAATCAGTTGAGATGTGGACCCCACAACAGAAGGTTCATTGTGTGCTTTGGTTAGTGGAGTTTCAATCATTTGTGTATGTTCAATGGGATGTACAAACTGAATGGAATATCGATTCTCCTAAGTCTATTTGTCAGTGGGATATGACTTTAAGAGACTGGAAGCTTGGTTTCATAAACTGGAAATCATCCTAACATTTCAATTAGTGATGAGACTGTGGATAGTGTACGCGATGCACTCACTGCCAGTTCTGGAAAGTCAATTAGGTGGCTAGTTACAAACTGAAAATTCCTCATTCCAATGTTGACAAAACTGTTCACAAGTGGCTCCATTTGCAAGCATGAAAGTTACAAATCCATCAAATTAAACCAAATGATCACCGCCTACAATATCAGTTTGCTGATTAGTTAACGCATCGTGTCAAACGACACGATGTGTCGTTTGACAACATCGTTTTTTTTTGTTTTGAATTAAACAAAATATAAATCCAATTACCTTGATATGTTGTTATTTAGTGAAGAGGCAACCTTTTGTACGGAAAGTTATCAGACACAATTGTCAAAGTGAAAATCCCCATTCAGTAATTCAAAATGAAAGGGACACACTGAAAGTCAATGTCTGATTAGGACTGGATGAAAATTGCATCATCAGTTGTTTTTTTTTCATGAAGCCCACTTTGACAGGACACACGTACCTCAATATGCTTGAGAACTTTGCTGTTCCTCAGATCCCAGCAGGTTTCAGTTTCCAACAAGATAGTGTACCAGCACACTTTCATTGAGTTGTTACCATGTTCTTGAATAATACTTTTCCCAGATGTCGGATTGGACGGGGAAGTCTAATCGCATGGCTATCTAGATCTCCAGATATCACTCCTTTGGATTTTTTTGTTTGGGGGATTTATTAAAAGTTCTGTGTACCAAAGAAAAGTTCAAGATCTAGTTGATTTAAAACAGAGAATTGTAGAAGCTGTTGGTCTAATTACACTACAGATACTCCTAAACACTTGGCAACAGTTAGATTATTGCCTAG
Source organism: Lycorma delicatula (assembly GCF_047948215.1). Classification (NCBI taxonomy): domain Eukaryota; kingdom Metazoa; phylum Arthropoda; class Insecta; order Hemiptera; family Fulgoridae; genus Lycorma; species Lycorma delicatula. The sequence continues at coordinate 25,931,413 of NC_134458.1, forward strand.
ATGTCTGCCGAGCTACAAAAGGTGCACACATTGAACTTAACTAACCCACATTAAAACAAGATGAATGCTGGGTTTATTAAAAACAACATTATTAGATTATATTAACTGGTTTTCTTAACATAATCTGTAACTGTCGGAGGCCTTTAACCTGGATACCCTGTACATATATTACAATTATAATATATATATATATATATTATAAGCTAACCTCAAGAGATATCATATTTGTCCAACAATGACAAAAAACCTGTTATAAAACAAATTATAAATAACTGGAGATATAATGATACAATACATATGTAGAAAATTCATGCCACATATTTTTTCTACTGGAATTTTTTATGCGGTTCCTGTAAATTATTCCACTCATTTTATCTTATTGAAAAAAGCAGTACAAATTTAATTTTTATTTATATTAAAAATTACAATAAAGACATTATGTAGCATTGGTAAAAAAACCTGTATCTCTCCTCTTCATAAAGGCTTGTATTATGTAATTTTATATTATGTTTTAAATTGCATTCTGTTTAGATTTGCTCATTACTATTTACTAATTACATTTCATAATTTTCTGCTGAAAATTGAGATTTGAAATTTCTTGAATAGTGAGAATGATACTTTCATTTTTCCTATGACATCAATAAAAAATGCAGAAATGATTTACTTCCATAATTTTCAACAATTAATTTGTTGTTTTCCACTATCTTATAGATTCTTTTTTCTAATTTGTGATATGTGAAAAGATCTAAGGTATAAACGACACTAATTAGAGTTGCTTTCTTTGAGAGTAATTTAGCTCAGTGAAAAATGGAATACAAAACACTTAATTTTTTTCTTTTCCCAATAAGCTTGGCACAAGGTGCTTGCTGTTCTTGGGAATGGCTGTGACATTTTTACAAGAATATTACAAAACGAAGTAGAACATTTATGACAATTTCACAGTTGGGTTTGAATACTGCTTAAAAATATCAAACTTATTTTGTAACTTACATGTTTTCTATATTCATGGATTTTAAACTAACATCAGTGAGCTGGTGTAAATGTGACTCATTAGTCATGTCAATTAATCTAATAGTTGGCTGAAATAATTTCATTAGCAAAATATATGCTAAGTGTGTTTATAAGACTAGACACGAATAGGTGAACATGATTTAACAATAAAGGCAGACAACTGTTTATTTTCAAAACAAAAGAAAACCAGCTGAGTTTACCTTAAGTGATGGGCTTTTGATGAAATATTCCACCAAACAAATTGTTTTCTTATAAAAATGCACTACAGATCTTTCTCCAATATGAGCAAGTAATTAAAACACATGTATGAAGGATCTATTATTAAAATTCTGATTGTTAGTGATGATCTTGAATGTGAGGGTTTCATAAATTTAAGGTCAACCACCTATATAAATTTCTGTGCAGTGGTTAACAGGCACTTGTACAGAAACAACAGAACAGCTTTGGAGATCACTAAAATGGTGGAATAAAACAACACAGGGAATTTTGCGAACACAACTTTAGTGAATTAATGTGATGTAAGCTTATGCATGACAAGATTCCGGTCAAAGAGATCCTCAAAGCTATAAAAGTGTATTACCTGTCTGAAATTAATAAGCCTATTGGTAAAAATAAAAAATTTAAATTATAAAATATTCCACTTTGTGTCTGCAACTACAACAGAGCTTGTGACGGCACAAACCCATTTATTAGTACAAACAAATACTTGTTTGTTTTAGGCAGTGCAACTTTTTTGTTATATTCTTGACATCTAAAAAAAGGAGGCAAAATAAGCAGTCGTGAGTAAGATGACAAAACTGCCTCTTCATAAGCTAATGATTACACCTGACATACTATATGCAAGCAAAAATAGAAAATAAAATAATATTAAGTAGGACAAAATGCAAAACAGTAGATGCAAAAATTTAATATAATTCATCAAAGTTTAGTGAGCTCAGTTGACAGCACTGTGGGAATGGATTACAAGACCAGCAACTGACTCTTGCTATCTATGACATCTTATTGTGATAAATATTACTTGCACCGTACTATTAGCAGTGCCAATAATACTTCAGACATGCCAGGTAGAACTACTGTGCACCTATGACACACTTACTATGTTCTTTTAAATCACCAGAGTTAGATAATATTGGGAAAATATTTTCTTCTAAAACTGTGTGTAAAAATAAAGCTCTGAGTATCACTGAAGAAAAAACGTTCAGTTTTAAACAAAATTAAATAATATTAATGAAACTAAAACATTAACAGCTTTGAAATGTTTTAGATATTATTTCTTTCAGTTTACAAAAACTGTCCATGATCCTAGTTTAAGTACCCAGAATAAGGTAGAAAACAATTTTGAAACATTCTAAAACATTAATAAGTTCACACACATTTTAAGCAGTAAATAAAAAAAATTAAATATTACACCTATCATACAATTTTAGCAAGATAAATACATTTAAGATTAAGTGAAACATTAATATTGATTTGACCATCTTCATTGGTAAAAATTTACGGTAATAAACAAAAATTATAAATAACGATTACGTAAAATTAATTAAAAATCTATAAATAAAACCTTAAACAATGGCCACAATACAACCAAAATATTAAAAACTGGAACTCGTATCTCAAACTTTTTTTTCACAATAAATTAAGAGCAAATATCTAATCAGGAGAAAACCTGAAGTGAATCTTTAATTAGAATGAGGTAGCACAACTAATGTAAACTTAACACATTATAACAATAGTTTGTTTAAAGTTAACATTAAAAGTCAAATTGCTTAATTCCAAATATAGAAGTAATATAGAAAAAGGGATAATAAAACTAATTTTAACAGCTACCATACCACTTCATTCAGTAATATCATTTCAAGATTTAATAATTTTTTTAAATAATAAAATTTGAGCAGAATTTTTCTAAAATGTCAGCCTAATGACTTGAAATTTATTCAAGCTTCAGCTGCCTACCATTCTCCTCAAAAATACCTGAAAAAAAAATTACATTAATATATTACTTTATACAAAAACTACATATTTAGTTTCTTTAAATTTGATTAATGTTAAACTTTATATTGTTATTAGCACTAAAACTTGTAAATACAGAAGTTAATTTTAGCAAAACACAATAAAATTTTGAAAGCAGTCCAACATAGAAGAAATCCAAAGATTAGTAATGAAGATTAAATTAAATGGTTGACTCTGAAATATCTGCTTTAGTTACGAAACTAGTTTAAGTTCCTCTAATAAAATAAATAAAAAACAATTCTGAAATGTTCTCAAACACTTGCAAACTCATACATTTTAAGTAGTAAAAATAAAAGCAAATTAAATATTACATATGACAATAATTACTCACCTATCATAAAATTTTAGCATGATAAATGCATTTAAAATTAAATGTAACACTATCTGACTATTTTCAATGGTAAAAATTCATAGAAATAAACAAAGACACAAAGAACTACATAAAAATAATTAAAAATTTGTATTAACAAAATATTATATTTAGTAAAAGCTGCTAAATGTAGCAGCTGGTTACACTCCTATATTTATAATGCATAAGTGCATTGCCTTGAAAATTCTCTTACAAGTGATCTTTTTAACATGTAAAATATTAAAAAGTTTATCTTCCTTGGATGTCATAATCTTTTTTCCAAAAGTGTTCGTTTAATTTACCAATGTGGTTTTACAGTCTAATATTTTTCCTCCTGGAAGACATCAAGTTGACAGAAGTAGTATTAATGTGTTTTTTTTTTAATGATTAAATGAAAATAATTACAACTATTCACATACAACAAATTCAAAATTATGTACCTATAAATGAGTTTTCCTAAACATATAATAGCAACCTGTATATAAAAAAAAATTAATTTGTAAATACACATTCTTTTTAATCTTCTAAAATTTCTAACTCTACTATCCTGAAATACTAAATATAAGAAGTTGCTGAACCAAAAATTCAACCACGTATTTTTTATAAAATTCAGTTTCTTATATGGTCAATCTTTGTCAGAATATTATTTCAATACTGTTGAATCATTCATTTGTATATAAAATATTTCAAAATAAATTACAGATAAATTTTCATAAAATAAAATAAGCATGGCAAGTACTTAATATAAGGTAAAAGTATTTTTTGTTATATTCTGGTTAACCAGTTTCAGCGGAAAAAGTCAACAGTGTTTTAGCTAACTGAAGTGTTTCTTTGTATTTCATATATTAGTATCATCATGTTATTAAAACAAAACTTCAAAACTGATTTTTTGGACACCAACCCTTTCCTTCATACCAAATCATATTTTAAATTACTGCAAAACCAAAAAATTATAAAGAAACTAGCTTTTTTTATGTAATTGACTTTTCGAGGATAAGTACAGTATTATTTTTGGTCGTGAGGTGTGAGTTGGGGTGAAGGGTGAAAATGAATTTTCCTTTACATTTTAAGATATGAGGAGTACAAAAATACCATTCATTTAAATTGGGGTTTCCTTATATAAATAGGCCTTTGTTTATATGAGTTTCAAATAGATCATGTTTGCATGGACAAAAATTTCCATAGAGAAATCCAGAACGTTAAGGTACTTAGAGGGATAGATTCTGGTTCAGACCATAAAATAGTCAAAATTAAAATAAATTTCAAACCGCTCAAAAGACAGAAAATGACACAAAATAAAAGCAGATTTGACCTGAGAAAATTAATAGCCAACGAAGGTTACATGCAAGAAATGGCAAATGGAGACAACACATTAGACCTTAAACAAACCATCGAGAAATTACAACAAATAGCGGAAAAAATAGCCCCACCAAACCTCAAATTAAAACATCAGTGGTGGACCAAAGAATGTAACCGTGCAGTCATTGCTAGACACCAAGCTTGGGTGAGACATCAAGGAGTGAGGTCTGAAAAATCCTCTCAAGAACTAATTGAGCAAAGAAAACTTACACAGAAAGTTCTTAGGCAGGTCAAACGACAATTCCACAATAACATCACTAGGAAGATCGAGGAAATTTCCATGGAACTAATTCCAGGGAATACTACGAAACCTTCAAAAGACGATTGCAACATTACCAGACACCAACGTTAATGCTTAAGAACAAAGAAGGAAAGGTAGCACACAGCAACAGGGAAAATGCCCGAATCCTTGCCAAAGCGTTCGAAGAACTTTTAAATGCGGAAGAGCCTGAAGAACTCCTGAGAATTGACACAGACACACCAGTGAAAACAGAGCAATCAAAATTAACTCCACCTGCTCTACAAGAGATCGAATAAGCCCTTAAGGAAATGAAAAACTATAAGGCGAGCGGAGAAGACCAAACAGTTGCCGAGCATTGGAAATACGCTGCACCTAACATCTTAGAGATATTGCAAAGGGAACTTACTAAAATTTGGAACAGCGAGAGACTTCCAGACCACTGGTCAATAGCAATTATCCACCCCTTATTCAAGAAAGGCGATAAGATAGATCCAAACAACTACAGAGGGATCTCCCTATTAGATTGTACGTACAAGATCTTCTCTAGAATACTTTATAATCGTATAAAGGATCAACTGGAGAAAGAATTAAGAGAATATCAGGGGGGATTCAGACCCTGGAGAAGTTGTGCGGAACAAATTATCACCTTAAAACTAATTATGGATATGTACAAGTTGCGACGCAAGGGCTTAATCATTACATTTGTGGATTTCAAGAAGGCATATGACAGTATCCATAGACCATCTATGCTTAGGATTCTGAGGAATTTTGGGCTGCACCCAAAACTGGTGAAAATGTTGAGCTGACGATGACGGACACCCGGTCGAAGGTGAAGTTCAGGGGGGAGATATCGGAACCTTTTGACATAAAAACTGGTCTCAGGCAAGGAGACGGATTGCCACCATTGCTGTTTAATTACGCATTAGAATACATCATGCGACATTGGTACGAACAAAAACCAGAGAAAGTAAAAATTGGAAGTAAATTTAACAACGTAAGCTTTAACCGCCTTGGCTTCGCAGACGATATAGCGTTCCTTGCAGAAACAGAGGAAGAGGCTGAACACCAGATAGAATCATTGGCCTCTATCGCAGTGAGAATTGGACTTCAGATCTCGTACGAGAAGACAGAAGCAATGTTCACTAGAAAGACACAGTGGAAGCATTTGGAAATCAATGGTCGCAGAATTAAAATAGTATCAAAATTTAAATATTTGGGTGAATCCATCACATGGAATCTAAACGAGAAAATAGCCTGGCAAGAAAGAGCACACAGACTAGCAATGGCACAAGCGATCACAAGAAACACCTATAACAAGAAATGCATCTCCACAAGCCAAGATAAGACACTAATACGGTGATCAAACCAGTAGTAATATACAGGAGTGAAACACTGGGTCAAATCAAGATAGCATCGAGCCTGAAAAATTAGCCAAAATAGAAAAAAGGCCTCCTCTATGAATCATGAGACCTTGCCGTTGGTGAGGGGGCTTGAGTGCTCAGGGATACAGAGTAGCTGGACTGAAGGTGCAACCATATCGGAGAGGTATCTGTTGAGAGCCAGACTAAGGAATGATTCCTGAAAGAGGGCAGCAGCTCTTTCAGTAGTAGTTAGGGGCGTGAGTCAGAATGACTTAAACGGCCATATCAACATCACTCAGTCCTCTGAGTACTGCGCAGCTGAAAGCAATGGAAAACTACAGCTGCTTTTCTTCCAAGAAAATGTGGCTCTCTGCATTTTCATATAGCAAAGATGGAGGCACCTTCCTTGGTAAAATATTCTGGCGGTAAACTAGTCCCCTGTTCGGATCTCCGGGTGGGGACTACTAAGGAAGGGGTCACCAGAAAATTAAAAAATAACATTCTACGAGTCGGAGTGTGGAATATTAGAAGTTTAAAAAAGGTTGGTAGGCTAGAAAATTTAAGAAGGGAAATGGATAGGATAAATGTGGATGTAGTAGGAATTAGTGAGGTTCGGTGGGAAGAGGAAGGCGACTTTTGGTCAGGTGATTTTAGAATAATTAACTCAGCTTCAAATAATGGGCAGGCAGGAGTAGGTTTCATAATGAACAAAAAGATAGGGAAGAGAGTAGAGTATTTCAAAACGCATAGCGATAGAATCATTGTAATAAGGATAAAATCAAAACCTAAACCGAACACGATTGTTAACGTCTATATGCCTACAAGCGCCCATGATGATGATGAGGTAGAGTGTGTATACGAAGAGATTGATGAAGCAATTAAACACGTAAAAGGAGATGAAAATTTAATAATAGTTGGAGATTGGAATGCAAGCATTGGAAAAGGCAAGGAAGGAAATATAGTGGGTGAATATGGGCTGGGCAAAAGGAATGAAAAAGGGGACCAACTTATAGAGTTTTGCACGAAGTACAATTTAGTAATTGCCAACACCCAATTTAAAAATCATAATAGAAGAATATACACTTGGAAAAAGCCAGGCGATACTGCAAGGTATCAGATAGATTATATCATAGTTAAGCAAAGTTTAGAAATCAACTCGTTGACTGCAAAACTTACCCTGGAGCAGACATTGATAGCGACCATAATTTGGTGATAATGAAATGTAGATTGGCGTTTAAAAACCTGAAGAAAAGGTGTCAGATGAATCGGTAGAATTTAGAGAAGCTTGAGGAAGAGGAGGTAAAGAAGATTTTTGAGGAGGACATCGCAAGAGGTCTGAGTAAAAAAGATAAGGTAGAAAATGTAGAAGAAGAATGGGAGAATGTTAAAAAGGAAATTCTTAAATCAGCAGAAGCAAACTTAGGCGGAATAAAGAGAACTGGTAGAAAATCTTGGGTTTCAGACGATATATTGCAGCTGATGGATGAACGTAGAAAATATAAGAATGCTAGTGATGAAGAAAGTAAAAGGAACTATCGGCAATTAGGAAATGCTATAAACAGGAAGTGCAAACTGGCGAAAGAAGAGTGGATTAAAGAAAAGTGTTCAGAAGTGGAAAGAGAAATGAACATTGGTAAAATAGACGGAGCATACAGATATGTTAAGTAAAATTTTGGGGTACATAAATTAAAATCTAATAATGTGTTAAACAAAGATGGTACACCAATATATAATACGAAAGGTAAAGTCGATAGATGGGTGGAATATATTGAAGAGTTATACGGAGGAAATGAATTAGAAAATGGTTTTATAGAGGAAGAAGAGGAAGTTGAGGAGGATGAAATGAGAGAAACATTACTGAGATCTGAATTTAAGAGAGCATTAAAAGATTTAAATGGCAGAAAGACTCCTGGAATAGACGGAATACCTGTAGAATTACTGTGCAGTGCAGGTGAGGAAGTGATTGATAGATTATACAAAATGGTGTGTAATATTTATGAAAAACGGGAATTTCCGTCAGATTTCAAAAAAAGTGTTAAAGTCATGATACCAAAGAAAGCAGGGGCAGATAAATGTGAAGAATACAGAACAATAAGTTTAACTAGTCGTGCATCAAAAATCTTAACTAGAATTCTATACAGAAGAATTGAGAGGAGAGTGGAAGAAGTGTTAGGAGAAGACCAATTTGGTTTCAGGAAAAGTATAGGAACAAGGGAAGCAGTTTTAGGCCTCAGATTAATAGTAGAAGGAAGATTAAAGAAAAACAAACCAACATACTTGGCGTTTATAGACCTAGAAAAGGCATTCGATAACGTAGACTGGAATAAAATGTTCAGCATTTTAAAAAAATTAGGGTTCAAATACAGAGATAGAAGAACAATTGCTAACATGTACAGGAACCAAACAGCAACAGTAATAATTGAAGAACATAAGAAAGAAGCCGTAATAAGAAAGGGAGTCCGACAAGGATGTTCCCTATCTCCGTTACTTTTTAATCTTTACATGGAACTAGCAGTTAATGATGTTAAAAAACAATTAAGATTCGGAGTAACAGTACAAGGTGAAAAGATAAAAATGCTACGATTTGCTGATGATATAGTAATTCTAGCCGAGAGTAAAAAGGATTTAGAAGAAACAATGAACGGCATAGATGAAGTCCTACGCAAGAACTATCCCATGAAAATAAACAAGAACAAAACGAAAGTAATGAAATACAGTAGAAATAACAAAGATGGACCACTGAATGTGAAAATAGGAGGAGAAAAGATTATGGAGGTAGAAGAATTTTGTTATTTGGGAAGTAGAATTACTAAAGATGGACGAAGCAGGAGCGATATAAAATGCCCAATAGCACAAGCGAAACGAGCCTTCAGTAAGAAATATAATTTTTTTACATCAAAAATTAATTTAAATGTCAGGAAAAGATTTTTGAAAGTGTCAATCGGAGTATCTGAGTAGAAGAGATTAGAAGCTTTTGAAATGTGGTGCTGTAGGAGAATGTTAAAAATCAGATGGGTGGATAAAGTGACAAATGAAGAGGTATTGCGGCAAATAGATGAAGAAAGAAGCGTTTGGAAAAATATAGTTAAAAGAAGAGACAGACTTATAGGCCACATACTAAGGCATCCTGGAATAGTCGCTTTAATATTGGAGGGACAGGTAGAAGAAAAAATTGTGCAGGCAGGCAATGTTTGGAATATGTAAAACAAATTGTTAGGGATGTAGGATGTAGGGGGTATACGGAAATGAAACGACTAGCACTAGATAGGGAATCTTGGAGAGCTGCATCAAACCAGTCAAATGACTGAAGACAAAAAAAAAAGAAAGAAGGATCATAAGGACCTGTATCGGCGGGGTAAACTCGGTGAAAGGAAAGTGGAGATTACTCCCGAACCATAAAATCTATGAGGTCGTTCTTCTGTACCAATTACAGAAGAAATAAGAAAGAAGAGAATAAAATTCTTTGGCCACTTCTTGCATTTGGAGGAATCAAGGAAAAGTAGACAACTCTTGGAAAGATTGCTAAAGCTAAAAACGCAACCGGTGTGGCTCACTAAGGTGCTTCAAGACATCAAAGAAGCAGGAATTGCACTGCAACATCTGAGAACAGGATCTAGAAATTATAACAACTTGCCCGATGTTAAATTTGCAGAAAAGCCTAAAAAGAAAACAGGGACAATTTGGACAGAGGAACGGAAAAGGGATTTTTCCAGGAAAATGAAAGAGTATTGGAAGATAAGAAAGACTAAACATAACTGACTAATTGGTCCTTCCAGGCCGTAAAAAAAAAAAAAATAAATAAATAGGCCTATGTAAAAAGATTTTGTGGCTCAAAAATCTCTTAACTACTACATCAATTTCACTGAAATTTAAATATGCTGTAGTAGCATATCTGAAGTTGTACAAGTGAAAATTGTTGGTTGTGCCTTTCTTGAGTTACTCTCAATTTAGTGCTGAAAATAGTATCTTCTCCATTATCTGTCGCCACTGAATTAAATCATGCACTTAAACTAATGCTTTCATGAAAACTACAGCTCCATTTACATATGAGGGGTGGTTAAAAAGTTAAGAGCCGATGAGTTATAAATAGCAATTGGCAACACTGAATGGTTTGTGTATGTGCAGTAGCTTAAGCGGTCTGTTAGGCATGTAACTGCTACATTGCCTCAAGTGTTAAAATGAGTGCAGTAACAACAAATTCCACCAATTACGAAGTTCGATCAGATCAGTTATTAGCTTTCTTAACTTTAGAGGATATAATTTTGCTGAAATTCAGTCAATTGCGTGAAACATATGGGCCAACTACAACGAGCAAAGGAAAAGTAAAGTAATGTTGTCATAAGGAAGAGGCCTATCAAATGTTCATGATGAAGAGAGAAGTGGCAGACCTAGTGTCCAGACTGCATGTGAATGCAAAAGCGAGAGAAAATCATCACTCTACAATTTCCAGAGGTTTCAGAGCCAATATTGTTGAGAATTGTGACTGATATTCTAGGCTATGGTAAACTGTTTGCACGATGGGTGCTGAAAATGTTGATAAGTGGTCACAAAGATCAGCGAATGACATCTGCTTGTGCTTATCCCAACCACTTTAACCATGAGGGAGACAAATTTCTTCCCCGTATTGTCACTTGTGATGAAATGTGGACTTCATACATCAATGCTGAGACAAAACAACAATCCAGGCAGCAGGTGTCATTCTAGTTCACCTAAACTGAAAAAATTAAAACAAGCCAGTCTCGTAAGAAATGTGGCAACTGTATTCTGGGACCAAAGGGTGCGCTTTCAATTGATTTCATGGAAACTGGAACATCCATCACATCAGAAGTCTATTGTGAAACACTTTCTGAACTGTGTTGTGGCAATGGGGAATACTGAGATCAGAAATTGTTCTTCTTTGTGATAACACACATCCACACACAGCTGCATGCACAATAGAAACAATTCAAAGCTTCGGATGGGAGATTTTTGATCATCTCCTTACAGTCCCAATCTCATGCCCAGTGACCTGCATCTCTTCCTACACTTCAAAAATGGCTTGCATTTCAACAATTTGAGGAAAGTAAAGAGTTGAAAATCTCAGTGCAAAAGTGGCTACAATCCCAGGTGGTCGAATTTTATGCAATGGGTTTGAAGATCCTTGTTTTACAATATCAAAAGTATTTGGAACAAAATTTTGATTATATAGTAAAATAAAGTAAATACCTAAGTATTTGAAACCATTAATAAATTTTTCATTTTTTCAACTGTTCTCATTTTGTTATTTATCAGCCCTTATTTATTTTTAAATCGCACCTCATATAAATCAAACACACTAGATCACAACACACAATTTTATTGAAAGTACATTTTTTAGTACATTTTCTAAATGTTTTTTATGACTTTTTTTATTTGAAATATTAAGCTAATTATTTTGTTTAATCTGCATTATTGTTACGATTTAAAAAATTTTTCTTATACAATACATTTTTAAATAATTAGCTTAATATTTGATATATACTTAAATGGAGCTGTAGTTTTCATGAAAACATTAGTTTAAGTGCATGATTTAATTCAATAGCGACAGATAACAGAGAAGATCCAAATAAAATAACAAAAAATTAGTCTTTTTTTGACTCTAACTTCGGTTCCTGTGATCAGTTTGAAATTCAATAGGGCTCTATTCACAATAAGTCACATTACCCAACAAAGTTTTGTCAAAATTGGTAAAGATTTGCGTCCGGTAGAGCGGATGAAAAAATCTTATACATGCCTGTACATTTTCATACATATATATGTATGAAAAATATAACCTTTTTTTTTTTTTGTCTTCAGTCATTTGACTGGTTTGATGCAGCTCTCCAAGATTCCCTATCTAGTGCTAATCGTTTCATTTCAGTATACTCTACATCCTACATCCCTAACAATTTGTTTTACATATTCCAAATGTGGCCTGCCTACACAATTTTTCCCTTCTACCAGTCCTACCAATATTAAAGCGACTATTCCGGGATGTCTTAGTATATGGCCTATAAGTCTGTCTCTTCTTTTAACTATATTTTTTCAAACGCTTCTTTCTTCATCTATTTGCCGCAATACCTCTTCATTTGTCACTTTATCCACCCATCTGATTTTTAACATTCTCCTATAGCACCACATTTCAAAAGCTTCTAATCTTTTCTACTCAGATACTCCGATCGTCCAAGTTTCACTTCCATATAAAGCGACGCTCCAAACATACACTTTCAAAAATCTTTTCCTAACATTTAAATTAATTTTTGATGTAAACAAATTATATTTCTTACTGAAGGCTCGTTTAGCTTGTGCTATTCGGCATTTTATATCGCTCCTGCTTCGTCCATCTTTAGTAATTCTACTTCCCAAATAACAAAATTCTTCTACCTCCATAATCTTTTCTCTTCCTGTTTTCACATTCAGTGGTCCATCTTTGTTATTTCTACTACATTTCATTACATTGTTTTGTTCTTGTTTATTTTCACGCGATAGTTCTTGCGTAGGACTTCATCTATGCCGTTCATTGTTTCTTCTAAATCCTTTTTACTCTCGGCTAGAATTACTATATCATCAGCAAATCGTAGCATCTTTATCTTTTCACCTTGTACTGTTACTCCGAATCTAAATTGTTCTTTAACATCATTAACTGCTAGTTCCATTTAAAGATTAAAAAGTAACGGAGATAGGGAACATCCTTGTCGGACTCCCTTTCTTATTACGGCTTCTTTCATATGTTCTTCAATTGTTACTGTTGCTGTTTGGTTCCTGTACATGTTAGCAATTGTTCTTCTATTTCTGTATTTGAACTCTAATTTTTTTAAAATGCTGAACATTTTATTCCAGTCTACGTTATCGAATGCCTTTTCTAGGTCTATAAATGCTAAGTATGTTGGTTTTTTTTCTTTAATCTTCCTTCTACTATTAATCTGAGGCCTAAAATCTTTTATATACATACATATAAAAACATGACCCGGCGCAGTATCCATGTCCAAATTATTTTTAAATCCGCTGAAGCAGAAGCAGAAGCTAAATGTGAAGTTAGTGAAAAACGTAACTATGATCAGTGCAAAAATATTGATAATACTTTTTAAAATGTCATTGACAAAATACATTACCATCAGGTAATGCACACTTACCTAAATTAGAGAACTGTTAGTATACATATAAAAAGTATTATAAAGGTTGGCTATTATACCATTGTTTTGTAGAGTATATTTAGTTTTATACCCAATAAAACATAAACAAGGGATATGCAGAAAAATCCAATGAATTTATAAACAGCTGAAGTTTATTAACTACACATAAATAAAAATGTATATAATCTGTTTGCTTGGAACAGGGCAATCTGCCTGTAAGGATAGACAGACTGTAACCAATTTTTTAATTATTAAACAGCATAAGGATATAGCCCATCAGAAATAGATTTTTCATATCTTACTTTAACTTCTAAGTCACTGCTCCTCATACAAATGCTGTAGACATCTGAAAATGTTATTATCAAAAGTTTTCTTCAAACCCACCAAAAGAAACTCTACTATGTGCTGAAAACCTTAAAACTTTAATGAAGCTTTTGCACTCATTCTGCATTATACAGGTAGATTACTTCATCTCTTTATATAGTTTAATTTCCGGTGAAAAAATGTTTTGAGATTTGTCCTCAAATAGCATTCTTCTAATAAAAAAAACTTATGAGACATTCGATGCTTGCAACATCATTTTATTTACCTGCTGATATACTTCTGAGTGTATCACACATTCCCAATCTCAAAAACGCATTTCACACTGCACTATGCGTTGGCTGAGATCTATCACAATGATTGTGGGAAAATTACATTGTTGCCCTGCTATAATTTTTCATTTTGATATCATAAAAAAACCATTTTTAAATATGCTTATATAAATGTGTGTGTGTGTGATTTTTTCAGGTAGAATACAGACAATAATAATATTATATAACATTATGAACAAAATTAAAGATTAACTATAAATAAATCGATAACTCGCTAAAACATCAATAACAATATGGAATTATCTGTTTAAAATCGCAATGAAATTCTAGACAGAATATAAAACTAATTCAACCGATAAACCTATTTATCTTAAACAGAAAATGAAAAGGTGGTTACACAGCATCCTCTTGGGATCTTCTAGCAGCTACTGATACTAAAAGTGGATGCAGTTAAGAGAAAATTATTTCAATAAAAAATGTAGCATATAAAAAAGTAAATTAAAGGAATATCATAAATAAATAAATTTAAGTGAAAAACCCACTGTAAATGAACAGGATGAATCAAAGCCAATAAAGGTTTATTTTTTAATAAACCTTTAAATTGGGTTTTAATAAACCTTTTAGTTCTGCCTAAATTTATGAATGTGTTACTAATACTGACTTGTTATGAAAAAATTTAATTGGAGGGGTTGATGAAAAAAGAAAAGAAAATAATGAAAGGTAAAAATACAAAAAGAGGTGCAAAGCTTCTTTTTAACATAGAACACTGCTAAAGTACTTATTAATATAATGTTATCGACTTCCATTATTTTACCTGTAAAAGGATCGTTTTGTTATTTTGAAGGTGTATCTGGAAGTCCACTACGTTTCCTTCGTTTGTTCAACAGGGGATTATTTGAGTTATTTATAGCCTTAATATGAACTTGATCATAATCAACTCGCATTGTGGCAAGAGATCGGGTCATTTCTTCTTGTACTTCTGGCCAGACATCTACTCCTTCTCTCAGCATTTGCCCGGTATGTAATGGTGTTTGTGGAACCTCCATATATAACTACAAAAAATTTAACAAAAATTCTATCTCAAGTTATGAAAAATACAAACCCCATTTTTTTTTAAAAACATGAACAAAATTTGAGTAGTTATATTCAAGTAAACAAACCATGTAATGCGATTTTTCTTATCGACTCAAAACAACTTCAAACACATACATCCATATGTGCTTGCATATAGAAACATTATAATTTAAAATTAGAGATTGAAATTTTTAACAACAAAATGTGCGGGCAGAAACTACAAGTCATAGACATTTACAAACTAAACACTATTACCGCTAATGCACTAACCTGTTTTCACCTGTCATTTGATACAGTTTGGTATTATAACTGACACCTTTCAGTTCTGAATTATTTTTTTAATTTCAATATAATTCCTGTATCCTGCATCTTCAGTAACCTGTTTTACAAATTCCAATCTTTATCTTCCTCTATGTATTTATTCTTTACACGTCTTTATGACTGAATTAACAAACCTGGTTTTCATATTTATATGACACACCAACCTAGTTTGTCTCTGCAAGATTCTGTCAAAAATGTTTCTCATCTACTGAATGTCTTTGATTTGAAGACCAATTCATTTTGAATTTTATCAATCTTCTTAATTTTCAACAACCCCCTGTTGTAACACTACATTACAAAGACTTCCATTATTTTCTTTCTAATTTTTTATTGTCCATGATCTGCTATCATAAAGCATTACACTCCAAACAAATATTTTAATATCTATCTAATTCTTAGATGTATAAATGACATTAGCAAATGTTTTTCAGCGTGAATACTTTCCTTGCTTGTGGCAATCTGCTTTTGGATCCTGCTTCTTTTGTCATATTATTCCCTAACAGCAAAATGCTCTCTTTCTGTAATTTTTTATTCAACTATATTGATATTCAGCTCCTTTCGCTTTACATTTTATTACCGTTTGTTTACTCTTATTTATTTTTAAACTGAGTTTTGTCCCGGCATTAGATTTGCGGAATTAATAATTTCTCCTTGGTCATTTTTAATTTTTGCAAAACAAATATCACTGATGAACCCTAACATTTTAGTTTTCTCTTCTTGATTAGTTACTCCAATCCCAGATTTGTCCTTTGATTCCATAGCTTCTATAAAAAAGGTTGAAAAGCAACAGTGACAGGCTATATTCTTGTATCACTTCTCTCTAAATCAGGAATTATATTTTTTTATCTTCAACTGTTATCACTGGAACCAAATTCTTTTATAGATTGCAGTCTTTTTTGTTTAAATTTTAAACCAATTTTCTTTATAGCTCTTAATGCTGTTTAACACATTTTAATAATATAGTTGACTAAAACATACTTGATGTATAACTGTTTAATAAACTCATAGAATAAATTCATCTATAGGTAAAATATTTCTTCAAAATGAATACCATTCCCATTTTTGTAAAACAATAGAAAAGTAAAAAACTACAGCATATCTAAAAATGCTGATCATAAATGACATACTTTTTAAAACAACCATCTATTTGCAAATTTTTTTTTACTGGAGGTTTATGAAAATATAGGAATATTGGAGCCCGGTAAGTGATACATGTAGTCCTTGAATATGTTTAATACACTGTAGTACTATGATAGTTATAAAAACTTAGATCAAGTGATCGTAAAACTTTTCACTGCAATTTCCAGACAATTATTTAAATTAATTTTAAAAATTTATGAGGGTCATGTAAAAACATTTTAACAACTCTGACAATATTATTTATAAATGTTAAAACTTCATCAACACATAGAAAAAAAAACATCTTGATAGCTTACTGCAATCCATTTATTTCTCATAACTTGTTCGATTGTTAAACGTTTGGTTGAGTCAACTTCTAGCATCCCTTTGATAAGATCTTTTGCATCTTGTGAAACATTACTCCACTCAGGTGCAGGGAAATCATACTGTCCTGTGCGAATTCTTTTTTTCATACCAGGAGAGATTGGATGACCATGATCACTAAAAAATGGAGGGAAGCCACATAATCTGAAACAAAATTAATTTACACTACAAACAACAGAAAATACATTACAAATTTAATACATTACACAGTATAATGTTTCTAGTTTTAGATTAAATCATCAAATCTTGACATGCACTTTCATTGTCACAACTGTCACTGCAGCCATTCAGATACTTATTTTTGCTTCTCCTCTTCTAATTTTACCTAGGTTACTTGATTTAGCTGATTATAGCTGCATGATAATTAACAAAATGTAATGAATGGTAACTATTTTAGAAACTGATAAATTTAATCTGCAACATGAAAATATATTGTTCAATTGTACTTCAAAAGATGGCAGAAGCAAGTCTAACATAACCCTTATTGTAGTGTACAACAATAACATTTAATAGAAGAAATGCTGAGTGTGGATGAATTACTAGTTTAATAATATTAAACTATATAAATAAGTGAGCCCGTGTTTTGCACCAGGCAAATTATTGCTTGGATTGCTTCTGATAAATATGTATTAAAAGCAATTTTTTTAATAAGATCAAAACTATTAATTACTGCATTTTAATAACTAACCTCTTTTTATCCCAGGTTTATCTGTTCAACAACTACTGTTATTGTCTTGTGCATATTAGAAAGCGGTAACAAATATAACAGTAAATATCAGCTATTTTATAGAAAATGGTTTACATAGGTAGGAGAGAAAAATAATTTTTTATAGCAAGAATGACGAATGTACTTGTGCAATACTTATAATTAATTTAAACCTGCAAAAATAATTGACAAAATTGACAAGATGAATTTTATTCTCATATTATTTTTGTGTTCCATATAAAATTAAAACAAAAGGACTTTTACTTTAATGGCTTTGTTGATTTCAGTTATCCCCATTACCTCAATTTGTTGATGTTAATTTGTTGTTTGTTCCAATGTTGATGTTAAAATAATAGTGGGGTTTTAAATGGTTATAACTTCGGAACAAAGCACTGTAGAGAGATGAACTGTACATTAAATCAAAGAGAATCACTCCCAGTTTATGTGCACACAATCTAGTGCAAGTGTGCTATTTCAATTACATGCAAGCAGCATGTTAAGTCATCATGTTTATTTATGTATTACGCATGAATACTGTCATGTGTACAATGAAGATCCACATGAAAATAACATACGGTGATGGGAAAAAACTCAAAGAAACAGGCAGCCTACTACAGCAAATACATCAAGGATGGCAATCAGTGTCTGATGAAACAACTAAAACAGTGCAAACAAGTTTCTTGCCTAGTCCATACACATCCTTACGGAAGTGTTCTAGACGGTTGGGTATAACTAAAACGACTGTTCATAATGTGTTAAAAAGACAGTTACATTTCACTGAGTATGAAATTCAGGTTTACAACAACTTTATCCACAGGACTAAGTGAAACGATTTGATTTTGTTGTAGACATTCTGGATAGGTTAGAGCAGGATGATGATTTTTTTAAAGAAGTTAATTTTCAGTGATGAAGCAACATTTCATGTTT
The DNA here is from genome assembly GCF_047948215.1 of Lycorma delicatula. Classification (NCBI taxonomy): domain Eukaryota; kingdom Metazoa; phylum Arthropoda; class Insecta; order Hemiptera; family Fulgoridae; genus Lycorma; species Lycorma delicatula. The sequence goes on from NC_134458.1 coordinate 25,949,998, forward strand.
CTGGACAAGTACACTGGCATAATGTTTGCATTTGGCATACTGAACCCCCATGCACTGCGTGCATGTGGGGGTTTGCATGTTTGCATGTACTGAACACAGTGTGACTGTGAAAAAGTGATGTGTGGTGCGCTATTGGACAAGACAGAATTACTGGCCCCTTATTTTTTGCTGAAAAAACAATATTGAGGAACAGATTTCTGGATATGTTACAAGGGTAAGCACTGTCCCAAATACTAGGAAATTCCAGGTGTTTCTTTCTTGCTGTTCAATAGATTTTCTTGAGTTCCTTCAATAGTTGATCGTTATGTTTTAATTTCTTGGTAAATGTGCTCTGATTATTATGAAATAACTTATATTGAAGCTCCTCTAATTTTCAAAATTAATCTAATCTCCCTATAGTAATTTTAGGATTACTTGGGCCAAGTATATCTAAACCATATGTATTAATACTAAAAGGAAGAGATTATTTATTATCAGCCACTAAATGTGAAAGAGTTGATCATTACAGTTTTCAGTTCCAATCACTCTCTTCAAAGACCGTTCAGAAATCACACTTCCACAATTTTTTACTGCATGACAGTTAATAATATCCAAATGTTGATACCACTATAAACTTTAAGAAATCAATTTGATAGGAGCCGATAGCTTTCACCAGCAACATTCCTATCACGTAGTTTACAAAGATACTAAATATTGCCAAGAGACAGTGTGGATTTTACTTTATACTATAAATTTACAGTTATTAAAAGTTATGAGGATAACTTACCAATAGATAGAAAAAAAATTAATGAACTTTTCCTCATATGATGCAAACAACAATTAATGGAGAAAAAAATTAATAAAAATAATAAAATATGACCTATAATAATAAACAATGAAATTTAAACAAATGTAATAGAACACAATTTCAGTGTGTTTGCATTATCAAAGTTCACTGTATTATCTATCTTTCAAATAATAAACTTGTTAACTAAAATTAACAAGAAAAGTTGAGTTGAAAAACAAGATAATTATTTATACAGAAGACTACTTGTGTCCTTTTAATAAAACCTATTGTACGTAGATTAATTATTTGTCCTTAAATTCCTAACTAGATTTTAATAATACTAATATAAATTGTAAATAATAAAAGACATACAAATAAAAAAATATTTTTGTAATAAATTTAATTAAAAGTGCCGATTGTTTAATAGTAATTATCAAAGTCCAGTAATGTTGAATTAATTCAAATATGCATCTTATTCCTTCAATAAGAATTAATATTTTTAATAATAAATATGTTTTTCTGAAACTTTTATATAGTAAAGTAGAATTTCACAGAACATATTTCTTTACAAAATAAATTAATTTCTTTAAGTGTTTTGTCTCATGACATTGAAAAAGTGACAAAAATGTTATGTATAAGATCTGCTCAGAAAATAACCAAACTTTATTTTTAATTTTTAATCTTTATTATTAATTTTACAGATTATTGGCCCTTGCCCCCTTCAAAGTACTCCCCTCCTCTATTTACACACTTTTCCCAGTTGTGTTTCCACTTTGTGAAGCAGTCCTGGGTAGCTTCATTTGAAATGGCCTTTAAGGTCTGTGACAAATTTGCTTTTTTGTCATCAGTGGTCTCAAAACGGTGTCCTTTCATCAGCGATTTAAACTTCAGAAATAAAAAAAATCAGGACAGGTCTGGTGAGTAGTGAGGCTGAGGTAGGACAGTCACCCGATATTCGGCACAAAACTGATGAATTAAAAAAGCTGAGTGTGAGGCTGCATTGTAGTGGTGAAGGAAGCATGAACAACTGTCTCGCCACAACTCTGGTCTCTTTTTCTGGATTTTTTTCATGTAACTGTTGCAAAACGCCTTGACAATATGCATGGTTCACTGATTCACCTACATGCAAGGATTCAAAATATACAATTCCATTAAAATCTAAAAAACAGAGAGCATCATTTTGACACTGGATCAAGACTGATCCAGTGACCCTGACTTGGGGTGTGGAGATCCTTTGCCAATCCATTGTGATGATTGAACTTTTGTCTCAACATTGTAGTCCGAAATCCAGCTTCTGTCTCCCGTTATGATCATTTGATTGAATGTTTCATCAAGTTTGGCTTGTTTAAGAAGTTCCACTCAATGTATTTTCTGCTGTTTGATCATTAAACAAGGAACAAACTTTGCTGCAACTCGATGCACGTTTAATTTTTCAGTCAAAATGTCATGGCATGATCCAACTGATGTTAACCTCTTCTGCAAGTTCTCAGACAGTCAATTAGAGACTTGCTTGCACCAGATCGTTGATTTTCTGAATGGGGTGTCATCAGTTGAAATCTAAGGCCTTCGTGGTTGAGGGTCATCTTCAATTGACTGATGACCACTTTTAAATTGTGAAAACGATTCGTAACATTGCATACGACCCACAGCATCATCTCCGTAAGCTTGTTTCAAAAGTTGAAGTATTTGTGTTAAAGTTTTCCCGAGTTTGACACAAAATTTTACATTGAATCATTGTTTCTGAAAATTGCACATTAGAAAAATCACTACTAACACTTAAACATGTTGCACTCAAATAACAAGAACATGAAAACTAAACGAGATATCAACAATTAAAGAACATGTAGTTACAAAGGACGTAACCCACCGGGTTGGTCTAGTGGTTAACACGTCTTCCCAAATCAGCTGATTTGGAAGTCGAAAGTTACAGCGTTCAAGTCCTAGTAAAGCCAGATATTTTTACATCGATTTGAATACTAGATCGTGGATACCGGTGTTCTTTGGTGGTTGGGTTTCAATTAACCACACATCTCAGGAATGGTCGAACTGAGAATGTACAAGACTAACACTTCATTTACACTCATACATATCATCCTCATTCATCCTCTGAAGAATTATCTAAACGGTAGTTACCGGAGGCTAAACAGGAAAAAGAAGTTACAGAGGACGTTATGCAGACACAATGCTGCCCACTGCATGTCACTAAATATCTTCACTGGCACATAATTCTGAACAGACCTCATATGTTTTTTTTTGGATAATATGTATTAAAATGTTGTTACTTTATCTTTGTAACTTTTCTTTCTAGGAAATATTGGGTTACAAAGAATTGCACTAGTTTCTCAACTGAATTAACGTAAGCATTAATTATCACCAATTTTCACTTAATTCTCTAAAAATACAAATGGATAAACAAAATATATTAATATAACTCACTATAATTATATGTGGGGGAGACTTTATAACACATGAAGTAACATAACATATAAAGGCATTTCACAGTCTTAACACCAACTAATAAATCAGTCATAATAACCAAATAATAATTTTCCTTAAAATAAGATAACAAAATCATGATATAAATAGATCAAAACACAATATAAATTAAATTATAATTGAAAAGTTCATGTATAAAAGCAGATTTGCCAAAAATAAGCAACCTAAAAATAAATATTTACTATATAAATCAATGCCAGGAGTAATCACAAATCATCACTTTAAAATTCAAGAAAGTAGTTATGCCCTATTCGATGGCATTATGGGAAAGTAGTAACAAAGAAAAAAATATTTACATTAATATAAGCATACAATCAAATCTTAGCTAAGAAAATAAAGAGATGATAGTTGTAGACATAGAACATGCTAATTCAGATTTCTGAAAATGTGTAACTTGTTACACAGTATTTTTAGTTGAGAAAATAAGAGAGTTAAAAGTTACAACATCCATTTAAAAAAAGTTTTAGAATCCTTTGTAAATTCTAAAACATTCTTTACAAAATGTCAGATAGAAAAATTTTAATGTTAAGTCCCAACATATGATCATACAGAAATTAATCTTATTATACAGAGTGATTCAGGAGGAGAGGGCAATACTTTGACAACTCATTCTAGAGGCTAAAAATAAGAAAAAAGTTCATATAAAAATAGGTCTGAAAATGCTTTGTTAGCGAGTTATTCAGGGTGAAAGATTTCCCCCGAGGTTCAGTTCCTCCGGGTAAATTAAGGCTTTCTGAAATTCTGGGAAGGTCAATTAAGGGGCAAATTCAATTGTTTCTTGTGGGTTTTGAGCCAGAACTGTATCTCTCTTAGTTTCTAAGATATCCCATGTAAAACGTCAAAAATAGGGTCAAAAAACATTAACGTTGTTAAATTGGCAATAAATCATATATTTTTTAAACATAAATTGTAGAGAATTTAATTATAAGAAGATTGATGTAAATAATGTCAACAGAAAACAAATAAAATTTAAACATGTCGACTTTTATTAACAACAAAACAGATTAATTTTTAACAGATTGAAAAAACTTTTTCGTTATGTAAAGTAGAAAATAACTGGAGGAAGAAAGAATACTTACTGTTTTTTTATGATAATGATAAAATGCTGCTTACAAGTAGTATTTCATGCGGTTTAATAACTTTCAAAAATGCCACCGTGGTGTTCAATGCAATTTTCAACGCGTTATACTAGATTTTGTGTTGCCAGTCTAACGGTGTCTTTGCGTTCCTTGATTATAACAGCAACGTTGAGAATGCAAGCGATCAGTTCATCGCGTGTGTCTACTTTTTGCTTGTAAACCCCATTTTTCAACCATCCAAACAATAATCCAACGGAGTGAGGTCTGGGGATCTCGGTGGCCAATTAACCGGCCCTCCACGTCCTATCCATTTACCAGCAAACTTTTCATCAAGACATTGCCTTACTTCATTAGTGAAATGTGTAGGAGCTCCATCAAGTTGGTAATACATTTCAATTCGTTTTGCTAAGGATATATTTTCCAGCAATATAATAAATTCATTACGTAAAAATTCCAGATAATTTCTCCCTGTGACACGATGTTGTAGTATGAAAGGACCAATTAATTGGTCATCTATGATACTACACCAAACATTCACTGAAAATCGTTGCTGGAAACTTTTTTTCCACTGTAGCATGCGGGTTTTCTTCAGACCACCAATGCGCATTCTGTGTGTTGTTTATTCTGTTATGAGTGAAAGTAGCTTCATCCGAAAATAGTATAAATGGAATTAAATGCTGATTCCTATTAATCCATTTTTCAAAACAAAACTAAACAAAATTTCATTTTTTTTAACACACTTGATTTTTATGCACTGTAAAATAAATATAAAATTACACTTCTTAACAGTTTTCTGAAATTTTTACGATAAGAATTCGACGTAATACTGCAAACACAATTGATCAGCGAAAGGTTAAACACATTACCACAATTAATTGACAACAATGAGTAGTATTTAAACAAATTGTGATGAAAAAAATTCAGTGTTGCCAACTCGTTTTCCGTAGGTCTAAAATTATTGTACCTACTAGACACATCTGTTTTCTTTTTTTGTAACATTATCTTCTAAGTTTTAGTCGGTTTTGTTAATAAGATCGACATGTTTAAAATTTTATTTGTTTTCTGTTGACATTATTTACATCAATCTTCTTATAATTAAATTCTCTACAATTTATGTTTAAAAAATATATGATTTATTGCCAATTTAACAACGTTATTGTACGTGAAACGCAAAAAAAAATGGTTTTTGACCCTATTTTTGACGTTTTACATGGGATATCTTAGAAACTAAGAGATATACAGTTCTGGGACCTATTTTTTCGATTTCCCAGCTCAAAACCCATAAGAAACAATTGAATTTGCCCCTTAATTGACCTTCCCAGGATTTCAGAAAGCCCTTATTTACCTGGAGGAACTGAAACTCGGGTGAAATCTTTCACCCTGTATAACTCGCTAACGAAGGGTTTTCGGACCTATGTTTATATGAACTTATTTCTTATTTTTAGCCTCTAGAATGAATTGTCAAAGTATTGCCCTATCCTCCTGAATCATTCTGTATATTTTTCAACAGATAGTAATGTTTCTTATAACATAACATTACAAACAATAATGTAATTTATCACTCATATGCCAAACAGCATTTGCTGCTTTAAACTGTATTTACTTTTTAATAATATTTTTAAATTATCGGTAGTATTTGTAATTAGATTGGTTTACTTTTTATTGTGTTTTAATTCATAACTGTTTTATTGTGTATATTTTACTGGGATTTTTTTTGCAAAAAACAGATACCCATAAATAAATCAGTTTTATAATACTGAAATGGATAAATGCAAATTATTTTCAATTGAAAATGCACCAATGATCACATAACAACTGTAAGAAGTGAAGTACGTGAAAACAAAGGAGATAAACTATCAGGCAACCATGTATGGCAAAATAAAATCTGTAATAGAATTTCTGTTTTTATAATAGAATTACTAAAATAACATGGATTTACTAAAAAATTAATATTCTTAAGATTCATAATATATTTGTTTAATACTTATAACGTTTTATTTTAAACACTGGAAAACAGAAATCAAAACATTTAAGACTATAAAAAAAGAATGCAATGAATGAGCTTTATTTTTTAACAAAAAAAAAAAGTACTTACAAACCCAAAATCAAGAAAATAGTATGTTTTTTACACAATTTACGAAGTTATTAACGAAAAGGAGAATTTTAAATTTACCAAAAATATTTACTAAAAAGACCAACTACTTACAAAATATACATAATTACTCCAAGTGACCAAATATCACAGCTCATATCATATTTCTGTGGTCCCAGAACTTCTGGAGCTTAAAAAAAAAAAACAAAAAAAAATTTTTTTTAAGTAAAAAATTACTAGCTGAATTTAGAAATTTAAGAATTCATCAATAATACACTACAATGTTAATTTTTTAATTCTTATTAAGTATTTTAGTGTTGACCCTTATTTGGAGAAGATTACTCACACTACACAGAATTATTTCTGTTGTCAATTATTTTACAGTCATTGAACATAAACTTTATCACAAACATATTTTTAGGTAGATTTCATAAGAAAGCTACCTATTATAATGGATGCCATGATTCGACTTCCAGAAAATTTTGACATATCTTTGCATTTCACATCGCCCAGACCCCAAAACCACCGTCAGCTCAAAAGTTTATATATACAAAAATACAATATATATATATATATTGTATTTTTTATAATCAAAAACCAACTTGAACAACCCAAGTACAGAATTAAAAAGTAAATCAAATGACACTTACCTTATTTTATTTTCTTTATTCCAATAGAACCTTTGTTGGATCCCACATAAGTTGTATATAAATTATATAAAATTACATATCAAATCATAATTTATTTTTTAGAAAAAAATAAAAATTACTATCATATATAGAAAACATGAAGTCAATTAAATAAAATAATCACATATATTTAAATGTGACATCAATTAAAAATTAAAATTAACTTTAAAAATAAAATAATTAGATTTATACCACCATATAATGTTGTTCAAGTTAGATTTTGATTATAAAAAATACAATGTATTGGTACAGAGAAATATGGGTCTTATAAGTATTGACTTTAGAAAAATCAATATATATATATATATATATACACTTCACTTTCTTGTGGACACGATAACTGCCATAATTTTGTGCCAATCACTTTCAAATTGTTTCTTAAAACTAACTCGTCCCAAAATCTCGGTCAAGTTTGCTAATGGCCAAAATTGAACCATGGGGATGGAAATGGGGGGGGGGGGCTTTTCCAGAAAAACAAGATATCGCTATAACTTTCTTATTAAGTAAAATATCGAATTCTTTTACAGTTCCTACTATTTTTTTGGAAAAAGGCCTAAAACTTTATAAGTAACATTTTTTGATATCACCAACCATTGGCCCAGGGGGTGGAAAAAAATTGGGTTTCAAAGACAAAAAATAATCATACCTCCCTTAATAGGCAAAGTATCAAATTAGTTTAAAGTGGTCGTTTTACTCCTCTAAACATTACCTAAAACATTTGCCTGAAACTATTTTTGATATGACCAATCCTTACGGCAAGAGATGACCAAAATGTTGCTGGAATTATAAGATGGGGCTTGTCATATGCTAAACATGGGAAACTTTTTTCACAAGCAACCATTGTCTTATTGAGTAAATTTGAAGTTTTTCTTAACTCTAAGGTGGGCATCTTTTTTATCCCCTACTTAGCATTGGTGAAATCTGCCTCCACCTTCCAGCATGCTGAAAGGGATTTTTTTTAATCACTATGGAAATGAAAAGAGGTAATGTAATAAATATATTTTTATAATTATAACCTCAATCGAAAAAATTTTGAAAATGCTCAATTTTGTTACTGAACCTGTTTATTCAACAAGCAGTAATGTCTCTAGGATTTAAATATATTTTTATTTTAAAAAATCGTAGAACATTTTAACTAAATAATGTTGATACTGATAATTCCAACAGTAACTAAAGATAAATGTCAATCAATAAGTAAAACCGATTTAAATGTGAAATGTGCATTCCTTTTCTACAACAGTTATGAGGAAAAAAAGAATACAAGCAGGTATATAATTAGTAATTTAACACAAACAATTTTTAGTTAAAGGCATCAAATTTTGGAATTCAATATGAATCTATTGTAGTTTTTGATTGCAGCATTTATAGTAACCTTAGGATATTTTTTATTATTTTTACAATAACATAACTTTAACGATTATCGATTAAACTGATATCTTGAATAAAATCTGGGTTTATAACATAAATTGTAAAACCAAATATATAAATATATTTTTTATCTAAAAAACTGTATATGTAATTTAAATGCCATAACCATATCAATTGTAATAACCTGATGAATGACAAGTCACTCTGAAAAATTACATAACATGCATCCCATTCAAGGTAGACTAAGAAAAAAGAAGTGGTTTTCCATTACTCTTTTCACCGAGTCATTTATATGATTGCATATCAGCATGCCAAGCACATCAACTGTATAATAGGAAATCAAAATAAAGAGGTTAGCAAGGGTGTAGATTGAAGAAAAAGTGGAAGCAAGAGGAGTGTGGGTTAAATAGTCAAAATGAAGTATGAAAATAAATAAATATAACGTAATAACAAAGGCCATAATATAATTGGGTGATGAGTATTGGATGAGGCCATGAACCTCTGCCTATATGCTTTTCATGACTCATTAAATAAAGTGATGAAATGATATAAGAAAATGTCGGAATCTTATTGGGAATCAAATCTTCAAAGTGAAGTGATTTCACTATTTCATCAGAAGAACTGTTACATTACTACTAGCCCTCTAAATACCTTGAGATAGTAATAACAATTTTTAATTCTAATTATTTTGTAATTTCTCCAATTACATAAGAATGATTAAAATTTAAACTTCAGCTTGAATGATGCTAAAAGGTATGTCTGATATGGAGTGAGTGTAGTTGATGCAATGTAAACTCACTCACGGTGATGAAAGAAGCCAGTTTCTAATAGTAGTCGCTGCACACATAGATGTATTATTTGTTATAAAAGTTTTATTAGAGTTCACTTTTAGTTCCATAATTCATCTCAATTAAGGAGAAATACAAAAGCACAACTCTAATGTACTTACTCAGTCATCAATCTGAAGGACAACTACATCTTAACTCCATTAATATACATGGGATTTTAAAATGACTATAGGCTTTGGAATTTTATCCTGATTTCCCATATTTTTAATACCTAAAATATTATTCTTTGAGATGATGAAGTTGTAAGGATAATCAATAAATGTAACATCCATTTTTTTAACAGTGTATTTCTTGACTCAATATCAAGACTTTTTAACTCTAAAAAAAGGAAGTCGACTAGCTTTATACAGAATAAATTAAACATTTCCTTCAGGTTCTTTTCTCACACATGAATGATACAGAAGATGTTACATGACATATAACATCATTTCAATAAAGTAAATATCACTGTTGGAGTATAACTTATAATGCAAAGAAAAAAGAAATACTAAAAAGAAAAATACAAAAATAGAGAAGAAGCTGAAGAAGTGTAATCACTTCTTCAGTAGTGCAATTAACCTTCTGCAGTCCTGACTCTATCTAGATTTTAAAATGACCTTTTCACATGTTTAAACAATGAAATCTACAACTATGAACTACATTTTGCAAAATGGTTTACATATTATAACCCTAAATGATCAAATAATCCTACATTTAGTATATGAAGTAATATTTATCAAACTCTAAAACAAAAAACTTTTACTTAATCTATCGTTTTCTTAAGCTAATAATGAATACAAGTTTACAAACAAAATCAGGGTAAATGCATTTACATGAACATTTCATACATTTAATATATTTTTTGTACAAAATAGAATAGCAAACTTACCAACATAGTATGGAGTATAACATGGAGTCTGAAGTGTTCCTTTAGCTATAACTTCTTTTGCAAATCCAAAATCAGTCAATTTTAAAATTCCGGTCTGATCTGAAAGAACATTATTATTTTATAGAACTGAAATCTAAAGAATTACCTGATATTTAATCTACATAGAACAATTGTGTCACTTATGTACATAAACATAGCACAATAATTTGGTCTACAAGAAAATGTCCTTATTATGCTTCCATTACCATTTTCATCTATCAAAAAGATTTTGTGACCAATATATTTCAAATTAAAAGATTTTCTTTAAGAAAACCAATCCTACTACACTAAACTCTGTCGATGAGTTTTTATTCTAAATAATACTAATTAAATGAAACTGAATTTCTACATCGAAGCATACTAAAATATATTTCAATTAATACCTTCATAATTTTTATTTATTCTGAACCGATTCTATTTATTTATTTATTACAAGGATTGTGTGGAAAATAATACCATTTGTGCATCGCTACTGAACAGGTACACATTTCATGCCCGATTCAAGATCAACAAGTTTCTGTATCTTTTTTTCACGTTACATGCATGTTACATGAGACTGTTTTTATTAAATCTCTGGATGGATGTTAATGGACAAGTATGACAAGGGAATATAAATAATTCTTAAGCATAGTAATACGTGCCTAAATGTTGAGGTTGATAAAAGGAAAAAAGACCAGATATGTAAAAGAACAATAAGATAATGTAAGAAAATTTTTAACTTGTCACTTTCTTATTCCAAAATGGATAAAATTTTCTATATGATCTTCACATATTTTTGATCAACACCATTTCATAAATTATTTTTTCGTATTGAACGGACTAACCACTTTGTTGTCTTTTGTAACTTTTATTAAACGTAACAACTACTAAAGTATCCTGTTGAACAGAAACTGCCGACTCTGAATTTTTGTTTTCCTCAACATTTTGAGGTCATGAATTCAAGAATCTTACTTATAAAATTGTTTATCTACCCTACATGGTATTATATCTCAGGAGGAGTTTAAGCTAGATTCACAAAATTTGCTGAAGTAGCTTGAACATCAGGAAAAGACCGACTAGATTAAAAATAATATCATTGGAGAAAATATCAGTAAAACATTTTTGACAAGATTTTTCAAAAAATCTAACCCTATTTATAAAAACTAGTTTTAGAAGTTTTTAAAGTAAAAATTAGATTTCAAGCTCTGAAAACTCAACTTTTATATACCAAGATTTACAATAGCCAAGTAACATAAAAGAGATACATATTAAAAAGTTTTGAAATATAAGATATTAAAAAAGCCCTACCTCTGGGAGATGAGTTAACTTTTTTATATAATATAATTTTATAAACATAAATAAATTATAGATGTTTAAAATAAATGGAAATACGTTTAGAATAACAAATATTAAATAAAACAATCTTCCCTGAAACTTAGTTTAGACAGGTCAGCGCAATTAAAATTCCTACCTTTACTTTGCAGATGTTTACGTTTATCTTAATTTCTTTTTTCTTATTTTCTTAAGTCACCTCTTTTTATCATCCGGCAGCAGTCACTCATCATAGATTCATCCCATCTGCCTTGATAACATTATTCCATCTGCGATATATCTTGGTGGAACCTTTTTCCTTCTTCGTCGCTGATGTCACCGGAGTTTAAAGAGAAAAAGTCCAAATGAGGATGTGAAAAATGAATTTTCAATGACATTCTGCAGCCTAAATTTCTGTAGTTCACTAAAGAGTTCATTTATAAGCCGATCGTGGTTTTCTGAAAAAACCAGTCATAACATCTTTGAATGACTTCTGTGCTACTAGTTCTTTAGGATTCAGTTTGCTGTCAAATTTATTTTCACGAATTAATTTTCTTATTTGTGGCCTGATGAATATTCCCTCTTTTAATTTGGCTTTACTTAATTGTGAAAAAACCTCGGCTAAATATTTAAAGCTGTCTCCATCTTTATCTAATGTTTTTATAAAATTTCTCATCAGGCCTAGTTTTACGTGTAGAGGTGGTAAAATAATACAATCTGCTTTGACAAGAGGCATATGAACATTTTCCTTTCCTGAGGTACAGTGATTTCTTTTTGGCTGGTCTTTAACCGCGTAGTGTTTATCTGTAGACCGACTATCCCACAAACACATATATTTTGTAAAGTCACTCTGGAGACCGAGAAGAAGCCCTATCGCTTTCAGGTCAGCAACAATTCGCCATGAGTGTTCATCATACTTAAAAGCTTTTAAAATTTTTGATATACTTTAAAATGTTTCTTTCATTCCTACAGCATGTGCTACAGGTATAGAAGTAAACTTATTAGAGTTAAGCAACACTGCCTTTAAGCTTCTTTTTGATGAGTCTATAAATAAACGTTGATCGTAAATAAAATATTTAATGTCCAGTTCAGACATTAGCCCCCTAACATCATGGCAGGAACAAATTAAACCATCTCTTTTAAAGTATTTCAGTAAATTTTTGTTTTGATTTCTATGTAGTGAAATTTAAGTATCCTTGTTTAATAAATTACATTCTTTAAGATGTGAACCTAGGAGTTTTGCATGTTGCTTCAACAAATATAAGCCATGAATTAAGTTGCTCAGTTCTTGTGTGATGAGGTGAGGTACAGTATTTCATTCTTTTGGAATATAATTAATATCTATTGAAGTTGACAATTCATAGGTAGAGCCTTCTGGGGAATCAGAAATTTCTTTCCAAGAAATTGGAGCGATTGGAATCGATAAATCAACACTGTGAAATACTGATCTCATAGCTGAATGAATATTTGGGTATGCAATACTGCTTTAATTGTTTGAATTGAAACCGGTTAACATTTGTTAAGCAAAAATAGCAGTCATCATAATGGTTAGTAGGCTCTTGCCAAATAGGTACGCCAAAAGGCAAACTCTCTTTTTTTCCTTTTAGCCACTGGATTAGTAATGTAGCACTTGATGCATGCTACATGTGGAGTCCAGGATTTATCTTGATCTCCCAAGGGACAGAAAAAATAATGTTTGTAAGCAGTTTTCAGCAAATTTGCTACTGGTTTTCACTGACTTTTCACGGTGAATTCTCAGCAAATGTAACAAAAAATATTTAGAGAATTTTTACACACCCGATTTTTATTCATTGCAAAATTCAAAATGTTTTAATGAATGAAAGAAAACTGAAATATTACAGAAATACTTAATCACAAAAATAATTAAATTTTAATTTATAAATACTTAATTACTTAAAATACTTCATAAAATTGTTTCACTATGGACTGTAATAAAACAGCATGAAACACACACACACGAACAACTTAACAAATCTTGATGTTCAATAAAATAATTCCAAAAGTTGTTCTGTCATAAAAATCTTTCGCTAAATTTACGGCATCGCTTATGAAACAATCTTTATAATGTGAATGATAAAACCACTACCAGAACTAAAGAACATAGAAGTCATAGCAAGAGCTGAACTCATACTGAAGAAAATTTCATCAGGCTGAATTATTCATTACTTGACTCACTAATGTCTATACGTGTAATGACATGATTAGACTGTTATGTATCAAATGTAGGTCTACAGCATGCATTACAATATAAATCAGATGTGAATAAGCAAACATACAGATGTACTATCTTATTTGTATTGTTTGTTCCGTGTATGATGGAACAAATAAATTTATGAGGTTGTAAGAACATTAAGCGATGGGTTGTTCCAGAATACATATTCAGATTCAGTGTATAAAATACTATACAGAACACCTTCCGGTTCCAAAATTTATGATGACCAATTTTATCATTAAGTTAACTTATGTTGCTCTGATACTTACCTTGATAAAATATAGGGGCGATTATTGTCTTTTCATAAATTAAAAGAAAGTACTGCACAAAATAGTTAGTTACTGAAATAAAATTGTACACAGAAAATGCTCAAAAACTCTTTATTTTTTTTTTATAAATACTATACAGTTATTGAAAACATCTGTTTAATGAACAAATGCAATTTAGTTAAGTTTAATATCATTTTTTTTCAACTTATCCCAAACTTCAATCAGAATACAGATCTGTTAATTAACATTTGAAGGGGGGACTGCACTTAGACCGGATCAGTCAATCTGGATTAATCAGAAGCTATTTTCAATGACTCAGTTTTTAATTATAGATGCAGCACTTAAGCTTGCTTTAATTTCACTGGTTTCTTTAAAGAAGTATAACTAAACAAAAAGTAAAAGTAAACAAAAGTAAAATTTTTAATCGTTTTATTCTCTATAGAATCTGATCCAAAATACAGCAGTTGAACATTTATGGAGAACTAAATGTGTTATTTTCAGAAAATAAATTTTCCACTCCCTAATAACATGTTACAGAATACAAAAAAATTATTTAATAATCAAATTTAATTAAAAGGGTAATCAAATTTGATAAGAAAAAAGTAACTTCCTTATGAATGGTTTATATCAGGTATAACTCACTCATAAGAAAGTTACTTTTAGATTTCTGTTATTTTTTCAAAATTAATTATCAATCGTAAATTAATAATCATTGTTAAAAATTTTTGTATGTCCACTCTAGTCCAGTATGAACTAACAAAAAGTCATCTATAAAAACCTATATAAACTGGTACGATTATACGGTATATTAAAATAAAATAACAAATACCTGGTTTAGTGTACAAAAGATTTTCAGGCTTTAGGTCACGATGAGCTATGTGTCTATCATGAAGAAACTTCACAGCAGAACATACATCATACATGATTTTAGCAGCTTCTATAATAAAATAAAAATAGTTACTTATGTAATGCAGTGATCATGATAAATGATGAAAAAGAAATTGTATTAATATTTCTATCGATACGAATATATTTAATTGTCAAGAACTTACAACCTCTTAAAACTAAAAAGATATTTCTAAACTAGTCATTCAAATTTTGTAAATCATATAAATAAAATGATTTAATAAAATCCAGTGAAATATATTTAACATGAAAATAGTATTGTGAAACGCTGCTTAACAACTAAATAATACCAAGCTTCTGAACAATGCTTCAGATTTTTATCTGAAAAATATCAGTTAACATAAAAGATATACATTAAGAATGGTTATTTTACTGTCTTTTACATAAATATATCACTGCATACATGCTCACAAGCAGTTTTTCAATTGAGAACCTACATTCTTTTCTTGAGAGAAAAATGAATAGTACGGGATATATACCATGTCTTGAATTTAGGCAGTAAATACATTCTTGACATACAGCACCTAATGTAAATAATGATTCAGTTACAGAAGAGAGTTGGCAATAATAACCTGAATAAAAAACTTTGTAAAATACGATCTGCAAACTATATCTTCCAAGTTGTAAGGAGGCATAAACAAGTAAACTACTTCTAAATGATTTCCTTACTGTAGCAACGGCACTTTTATTATGCGTAAAGCATATCTTAACTATTAAAAAAAAATGGAGGATTTCTGCCAAATAGATTTCCTGTGAACATACATGACTTTATGAGGTACCCACCTACATGCTAGTAAAAATATCAATTAATTACACTAAAAAAATAAAGCAATACTTAACCTCTTTCAGTAAAAGCACCATCTTTCTTATTTTGAATCCTCTGAAACAATTCTCCACCATCCATACTATAAAAAAAAAAAAATTACTTAAAAAATTAAAACATTTATGAAAAAAAAAGATCCTTTATAACCAATCTAAAACAGTCGAATAAACAGACAAAACAAAAATATCTGGACAAATGTAATAGTCTACTGATGATTTAATAGACTAAACCACCTACCAGAAACATCACATACACAACTAAATATATTCATTGACCTTCTTTACTTTTTTTACCAAGTGTTTGAACACAACTACTAGTACAAAATAGAAATGGAAGTATAAGATGAGAAATATAATTTTGTACTTATAAATATAAATATTATTATTTACAAACACCTTTTTTATCTATTGAGATATTAATTACTAATGACTACCAAAATATAAAGTATAAACAATCTACTTAAAAAAATATATATATATCTAGAATATTTATTTTATTTTACTCCATTAGCTCAACAAAATAGAGAATAAATAAAGTAGGATGACTTACCTTATTCCACTATATATGCAGGAGCGCTTTCACAATTTACTCGCATCATCAGCTGCATTACATATTCATACATTCATGTCAAATTAATTACAAACTTTTATTTATTTTATTTAAAATTTAAAACCTTTAATCTTTTTATTTTAAGACTAAATTTTTATGCAGTTAAATAAAAAATTAAAACAAAATTTAAAAATTAATTAAAATTAAATTATAAAAATTGTTACGTTTGTACTTTAATTAATTTTACATTATATTTAAAATTTTTTTAATTTTGTTTTAATTTTTAATTTAACTGAAAAGTTTTAAATTATTGAAATAAAAAGCTTAAGGGTTTTACATTTTAAATACAATAAATAAATGCACGATAAGTTATTATATTTTATTAAGTTTGTAATATAATTTGAGATGAATATATGAATATGTAATGCGGCTGATGATGCAAGTAAATCCTGAAAGCGCTCTTGCATATACAGTGTAATAAGGTAAGTCATTCTACTTTATTTATTATGTTCTTTGGTTGATCTAATAGAATAAAATAAAATAAATATATTTGTATATAGTACAGGAGTATGATTCTTAAAATTGATTTAAAAAATAATCTACAATATATATACAAATTTTTTTTTAATATATTTTTTATATATTGTGTCATCAACAAGAATTAATTATTAATCATTAAACAATTTTTTTTAAATTTTCTTATAAAAAGAATTCTTGTTAATAGAATCTGTTATATACACATCTAGTAGAACACAAGGATGAATATAAAATTTATAGTGATGTAGGTATATAGATGTAAGATTTTTTTTTTAACAAATTTAGTTTGTTTCTAGTAGTTATACTATAGTAATATAATAATACATTATTTGTGAGTATATATATATATATATATATACTCACAAATAATGTATTATTATATATATATATATATATATATACTCACAAATAATGTATTATTATATATATATATTATTATATATATACATATATAAAAAGAATTTTTGTAATGATCTCATTCTCTGTTACAAATTTATATTAATTAATAATTTTTATTTATATTAATTTACTAATTATCTAAATATTCCAACTTTTTTGGGAAAAGATTAATTTAAAATTAACTTTCTATACTAGTGATTGTAAGTTTTATTAATTGTTTTCCAAATTTCATAGATTATAATTACTATTTTTAAGAGCTCACTAAACTTTATTTTAATTACCATTCCGTTTTCTAATATAAATATGGTCAGTCATAAGCAATTATAAAGATAACACATCTATCTGAATTATTTATACAGTTTTACCTCTATTTTTAATTGTTTTATTTAATTTTTTATACAGTTATAAGCAAGATAAAAATAATAAATAGTTAAAGATAAAAAGTTTTTTTTTACAGTTATTGTATCTATATAAATCTACATACCAGAACAATTTGTACTAAAAAAAAAAAATTATTATGATATTTTTACTGTATAAATTAATTTAAAAAGTCATAGTTTAAATAAAAAGTTGTTATATTTATCATCATTTTTATTTATATATGATTTTACACATGTTAATGATACGGATCAATATCATAATCGTTAAGTGTGGAATTTTTCGTATAAAATATAACTCTCTATTTAATTTTTGTTTATTTTCTATTATGTGTGTGTGTGTGTGGCAGTTCTGTGTCTCATGTTAGAATAAGTAATGTTAGTTTGCTTTGTTGATGTTAGAGTACAGTGAAAATTATTTAGCGATGAAATAAACAGTATAGTCAAGCTAGAAAATATATGGTATAGTCAATTTTATATCTGTCTCATTGTTCTACCGATGAATAGAATACATCTTACTTACGACATCGTAACAAAATATGGTTTTAAAAAATTATTTTTAATCTTTGATGTGTTAGTTAATAATTAGTTCTCTAGTGATGAAAATAAATTTTAAAAAATTTTTTAGATAAATGTTTAAGAAAACTAGTAACACTTCTGTTTTTTCATGGTATATTATGCATAATGTTTATAATATAATAGGAAATATTTGTTAACATGAAATATTAGATTCCAACCGATTTTACAGTTGTAAGCTACTCAGTTTACATGAAAGTTTATATAACTGATGACCTGAAAAATACTGATTAACACAGAAAATGTTTATATCCAAGATTTACACAAATGTAGAAATAAATCCTATTAAAGGAAGAAAAATATGTTTTGTAAGTGCCTGCTATTCTGTCTAGGTATGCTTTAGCAAGCTGTTTATAAAAAACTATTATTTTTTTCCTCATTACTGTAACGATGAAAAGTTTATTCATACTCAAATAAAGAATCTACTGCAAACAATCCTTCAATTTAAAAGGTTTTTATTGATACAAAAAAAAGTCTTTGGAGTTAAATGTTTTGGATGCTTTTTACTTGTGAAAAGTGCTGAGCCTCATATCCAAAAAAAATCCAAAATTTTCTTGCTTGTACTGGATTCTCTTTACGTTTGATGACTGAATAACTATATAAAAATGAAACTAAACTTACATATTTTTTTTACATGTTTCACAGTTTGTATTTGTGTTAAATCTTTCAACTTTTCTGAATTAGTGCATGAATAACAATGGGAGCATAACTATGGTATTAGATAGTGATGAAGTTAATATGTATGAAGCTGACAGTGCTATAAGCTCAACATTTAAGATGATTACAAATTTTCATGATTTATTATTGTTACTAATATATATATATATGGGGCATCTGTGAGTTATTCAAACCTAAACTCCTCAGAAATGATCAATAATAAGTTTAGTGCTGTGGCATGATAGGTTTATGTTCCGAAGAAACCACATTTTTATGTTATATATATATATATATACATAGGTGCACATATATAATATAGATAGTTTATACATGAGCACATCTAACCACAAAAATAATAATAATTACCATTCCATAACAACGAGCAAGCATCTACTGCCTGTATAAGTATTTTCATAAACATCAATAATATTCACAACCTGTACACAGCTACTAGCTTTCCAGTGTAGATCGACTTCTCTTCTAGCTTTGACACAATCTCGAAGTACCTAACATAAAAACAAATCGATTCAGCAAGAAATTCACTGAATAATAACATAAGAAATAAAGAAAAACAAATAAATATACTTTTGGTAATTTATCTGCCACAATTACGAATGGTAAAAATATTTGACACAGAACAGTATTGAAATTAAGATAAAAATTTTACAACCAAAATAAATAGATTTTAATCACCTATGAATTTTAGCATTAAGATCAAGGCAAATTAATTATGTTTTATTAGTTAAATCTTGTTGCATAGCTATGAAAGTAATTTAAATTAATGAAATATGTGTAACAATCAAAAAGTGAATTACCAGTTTCACTAGCAGTACATTTTCTTACTACATACTAAATAATTACCAATTCTATCACATATATCATTCAAATTATACATTTAGTATTTTTAGTAGATATGGTGAAATACCTCTGGTTTAAATTGTAACAAGCAAAGAAACAGAACTGATCTCATACCATATTCAAAAGCTTGTTTATTTTAATAAATCTGAAATAAGGAAGATATTTATAAAACCAGACAATAATTTTAGTTAAGAATAAATAACTGTCTTCATGAACTATAATTTTGTGCTCTAAAAGGTCAATAAAAATAAAAATTTCACAACATACTTTTTAATTTTTAGTTTAAACTTATGATCTTTACTTTACATTTTATAATTTTATTTAATAAATACAAAAAAAAAATGAAAACAAAATACGTGTTTTGATCTTCACAAAATTTGTTAAATGCTTATTAAAAATAAAAAGTATTAATAAGAGTATGAGTATGCAAATAAATATAAATTTAAATTATACGACTAAGAGTATCAAAATAGATATCTGAATATTTGAGATCTGGTTAACATCCATATTTGATATTTAAATTACAGAAAATTAGAATTTGTTCAATCACTGATTTTTCTAAGTAGGTAAATACTATTCGATTCACCAATGTTCTGAATATTTAATTACTGACATTATGTGCACCTTGAAATTTGCAATTCTGATTACATTTTACTTTTGTTACAATAAAAAAAAAATTAAAGTATTATACAGTATTAACAGAACCTGAATAAAAAATTATTGTCAGAAAAACAAAATAAATTTAAGTATAACATGGTATCAAAACATTTACTTTAATCAAACGTAATGATTCATTCATAAAAATAACAAGCAATATTACAAAAACTATGAACAAAAAAGAATCATAGCAGCAAGATAAAGCTCCTACTTTAAAAAAATGGAGTGAAGTGAAGTCGAGATAATGAAAAATATTTTGTTCTTCATATGACTTCATAAAATAAAAAGTTTTGGTGTAATGTTTAAATTACTAATTACAAGATATTTTATAATTAGAAGTTTTGAACAGCAATCTCATACACAATTTAATTAGTTCTTTTACTTACAATTCATTAAAACAATCAGAAATAATTTTGTAATTTAATTAATTATTTAAATAGAATGCGATCTGATATAACACTTCTGTAATCGCATGGCTTAAAATAAGTTCTTAAAGAAATTATGAGACAGAATGAATTTGCAAATATTCAGTTAGATCTAACATATTAAGATAAACCTACAAAAAAATATATATGATGACAAATGAACATTATAAAAAGAATTTTGCAATATAATACAAAAATACATGTAACTGACCTTTAATGAGCCATTAATTCACAGAAAACACAGCAATGAATCTTTGTTAAAATAAATTCTTTATACAAAATAGTTAAACTAATATCCAAGACTAGTTAACCCATTTATTTTTAATTTGTTTTATATATATAAATACACAGAAATGTAGTTAAAAACCTTTATGGAGCTAATACTTAACTCCTTGTTTTGGTGGTATATAGTCATTTATTCAATCCTCTATTTTTTTAATAGGAATGATTAGGAGATCTGACTTTACCTGGTAGGCAGCCATTAGTGTTATTGTATAGCACCATTGGACAAGAAACGGAGTCCCTGAGTCGGCCAACAGGCAGCCCCTATCAGACAACACTGAGGTTGTACCGGCTGTCTCCTGATATCTCCAGCATGGAAAATGCAATATGGTCAGAACTCTACCAATAAAACCAAAAATTGGGAAAAGGAGACAAAGGATAAGGAAAACAAGCAAGCTCGGATAAGACAATATACTCGTTCAGGTAGTTAACTGTCTTGCCCAAGATTCTATCTTGCATCCGTGTCAAAGCAATTAGGAAATTCCTTTATGATCACCTGTGTTGTACTGTTTGTTTTTTTAAATTTCAAATTTCATATTGCTCAAATATGTTGTATTTTTCACGTGTAATATACAATAATCGGCATGATTTGATTAAAATGTGTCTTGGTATTTGTATGTGTCTGCTTGATATGAGGTGATTTGTACAGATTGACTCTGTCATTACAGTTCTTGTATGTTTTCTACATATAAATATATGCACCTCATCTAGCCATTGTAAATTTAGTGCAGTTACTGCAGTTTAATTCACATACTTCTGAGTTACGTTTATGACCTTTTATTTTATATTTTGTTATAGTATGAAACCAACACTTCTTTAAAAAAAAAAATAACATACTGATCAATGTATATATTTGTAACTAGCATATTAAATTTTTAATATCCTTAAATGAAATTATCAACTGATCAAGATGCATCTACAGGAGCACAAGTGTTCAGATTCATTTGTTTTCTTTGTCCTCTTGCTTAAATGTAAACATCTGTCATCTTTCTTCTTATTTTTTAATGAACCAGCTGGTCTTAATCATTGTTAGAATTATTAATTGAATGTATTTTTAAAATGCTGAAGAAGTAACATTACTAAATTCTATATCTGTTAAATATGCTGTAGCATATTTAATATATATTTAAAAATGTGAACTTAACTAAAAGTATGAATGATTAATTCAATACAAATTTAAAGTAAATAAAGGAAGCGCTTAACAATACTTGGTTATCTGGCAATTACTTAATGTATACGGTTTACACAACCAATGAATTACTCTGCAGCTGGAATTGTTGTACGTCATTTTTGGTCCTCCGGGCCAGTTAATTAAAAAATATGTTTAAGACTGGATAATTAAATAATTATGTGAAATATCAACTACATGTGAAGTTCTAATATTGTTTTATATATATAAATACATTGCAGCTTGGTAAATTCAATTTTCATTGGCGATCTTCAATAATAATTAAATTATAAATTAAAATATTTCCTCACTACATTGAATCTGGGTTTATAATCTACATTAACACTATTATCTATTTAAAATTATTTGTGTGTTTTACTTTCTTTTTTTTTACTATATTAGTTATTGCAATCATTATGGATAAAGAACAAAATTATGACAAAGAAAATCAAATAAGACCTCCGTTACAAGAACTGGATTATTTGCAGATAAATAGTCAGCATAGAGTAAATAATCAAGAACATTCTGTAGACACAGCTACTAAACAATTACAATTGCAACCGATCAATTTGTCATTGTTTAAAGGTGACATTCTTGAATGGCCTCACTTTTTTAATGTATTTAATGATTTAATCCACATTCGAAAAGATTTAACAAATATTAAAAATTACATTATTTACATTTGTTGCTAAGGTACGAAGCCATAGACATTATTAAAAATCTTCCAATAATTGATGAAAAATTATAAAATCGCATCAGATTTATTGATAAAATGATTTGATAATAAATATTTTTAAAGGAGAATTATTAAATCTTCTATCTAAAATCATTAATGACATTTCTTCATTCGTCAACTCATTTGAAGCAATGCAACTTCCAGTTCCTAGAATTTCTTGAGATCAGACAACACATCCTGAAAAATTTTAGTTTAAGTACTACATACTTACAATTCAGTACTGGAAATGTTAAAGGACAACATTACAACAATGCATTTAAATCTCATCACAAACATCCTACTTCAAACATTAACAAGATTCATAAAAAACATAATGCTAGTTATTATTCTAGATCTAACTTTAAACATTATTTATTTATAAGCTCAATCATCAATTACAAAAATTCCATAAATTTTTTAATTTATCCAATGATGAAAGAAGAGACTTTCTAGAAGATAATAATTGTTGCCTCATATGTTTTCACAAAGGTCATAGTAACAATCAGTGTCACTCAAATAACGTATGTGATTTATGTTAACAAAGACACAACACACTTGTAAAATTAATAATTCTAAATTAAGTAATGATACATTTAGAAATAGTGACTGATGTTTACAATTAAACAAAAATGTAATTTTGTCTACTGCTGTTTGAAATGTACATGATGTTTTTAGTTATTCTCATTTGTGTAGTCTTGTTACACTCAGGCAGTCAATTAAACTTTTGCACTTATAAATTTGCTCGCAAATTGGGACAAGTCAATAAAGAAGATTTGCCTATTTCAGGCATAAATAATGCATTAGCCAAATCTGATTTTAGTGTAGTACTTGTATTGCATTCACGATACAAAAACTTTTCATTCAAGGTGTATTGTGCTGTTTTGTCACACATAACCTTCCATTACATACATTTGAAACTTCTTATCTTAATCTACGTCAAAATCTATTCTTTGCAAATCATAAACTTAATATATCAAATAATATTGATATTTTAATCAGAGCCCAATTTTATTTAAATCTTATTTTACCTTGTAAATTTATTCGAGATCCAAGATATCCTATTATTCAATAAACTAAGCTAGGATACATTCTTAGTAGTTCTCTTCCTACTAAATTTAAAAATAAGAATACTGTTACATCCCTTTTTACAAGCAACAATAACTTAGATCATTCAACTATATTTGAAAATTTTTGGAAAATTCATGAAACTGATTCTGATATTTCAGTTAATGAAACTTTTTTAATTGAAAATTTTTAGTTAGTGCTGACCGTCGCTGCTAGTACTACCACATGAATTAAATACGGTATGTGCATGCGCTTTAGTTAGAATCACTGAATTAAATAAACAAAAAAATATATTTAAAAAAATGATAAATATTTTAAATTAAGGTGTGGGTGTGTGTGTGTCACACATACATGCCATAGCATACATGCATAAGCCGTGCAACAGAAACAGCCCACATTTTTTATTGTGGGCTTTTATTAAAGATCAGGTTTACCTTTGCCTGCTGATTTTGTTAAGCTAAGACTTTGAATTAATGCTGCAGCTGCAGAGGTAAAACCCGACTTGTTAGCCACAGTCTGGAATGAAATCGACTTCAGGGTGGCTGTATGTTGCATTACAAATGGAAGCCACATCGAACCAAAGTGAATGTTGGGTGACAAACTTATGATTTTCTATGAAATGAGACCTCAACCGAATCTGTAAGTTATCTCAATAAATTTTTATATGCTTTTTAAGTTCTGAAGTCCATTTTGAATCACCCGGTATATACATGGGAATGTAATACAGCTTTATATACCATAAACTAAAATTGTTTTTAATGTAATGTCACATACACGCTTGTAAAATGAAATAATAGCATATTATGCAATTATTTCATTTTATCTTTTTGTTTAAGTTACATTTCTTAAACATCAAATCATGACAATAAAAATATATTAACAGCTATAATTATAAAAATGCTTCTTTATTTTTCTAACATTAAATTCATAATAAAAATGTATTATTTATAACTGAAGTACTGCTAATATCCACTGCATTAAGGTCAAATATATCACTCATTATATGAGTGAATAATCTAAGACTGCTAAACCAAAGAAATATGTTAGAAAAGAAGTTAATGAATTATAGAATCCATTTTTAACCACCTTCAAGGAAAACACTACACTTAAATACTGTAATGCATGTCTATCAAAAACAGTATGCTTTAAAAATTTACAAAGCAAGACATAAATACATAAGCAGTACAGGAGCAGAACCAAAAGCTGATATGTCCACAAGCCAGTCAGCAGGAAAGTATTAAAGCAAGACAAGATCATCCTGTTAGAGAATATGTAAATAAAAAACTGTATACTGTTTACATAATCACCTCTGGCATCACAGGATGATGTCAAGGTTTCAAGGGTTGGCTGCCAGACTTAAAAGTTAACTGCTTAGAAGCCTGGTGAACACAAACACCCCTACTATTGACAATGCTAGCAGATTTATAATACTTTAATTAATTTTTAATATCTATTTTGTACATTTTTAAGTTGTCTTTTCTAACCGCTTATGTTATACATTATCAGAACTAAGCATGATGTAAATTTAGGACCATATGAATAGGAATTCTTCAAACTGCTGCAAAAGAGAAGTGTTCAAGATTTTGCAGGACCAGGGGGGTCACTGCCCACTGAGTCTAAATGTGCAAATTAACATAAAAAAAACTACATTACTAATGAACTATTTTTCATAAATAAAATTGAAAGCATTTTTAAAGTCCAAAGACACATTCTAATGAATAGCCAAGGGATATTTAGTATTCAGTGTGGAGCTCACAGTAGCTCTTTCATATACTGCTGGACAAAATATTTGAGTAGTTCTTTGTAATGAGACTATCAGCACTATATGGAAAAAGAACAGCTATGGATTGAAATAATTATGAGCTATGTACATGGTTTCTCTTATATAGAGAAAAATTACCTAATAAAAAAACTATAGGAGTTCTGCTTATCACCATGTAGTCAGCTATACCCACAAGCATGGTCTTAATTCACAAAGTATATTCCCACTGTGAACTTAATTTGGACAACTCTTCCTGTGTTGTATAATGATAGTAAACACCTTTTAAATTTACTAATTTCCAGAAGAATCATAATTACATAAATTTTTTATTTTCTTCTTTATTAGAATCACTAGGAAATATTTAATTTAGAATATTACTCATCTTCAGCATCAGACTAATAAAATATTATATTTAAGCTAATATTAGCTAATATTAGCTTCTTCAGCATCAAACTAATAAATATTATATTTCAGTACTGATATGGCCACAATACTACACCCAATTATTCTAATACGAAAAAATAAACCATTAAAAACAAATAAAAAAACACTTGCATCTTCATACATAATACAATACCTACAATGGTAAATACAGATCAAACTATGAAACTCAATTAAAAAAGATACCTAACAAATCAGTGGACACCATAAGGTAACTAATATATCAATTCATTTCATATCAAAATAAAGTACAGAAGTCAATAAAAGGAATTATGCTCTGAAAATTACAGAATAGAGATTAATGCACGTAGCTGGCAACAAAAGAAATGAACTAATGCCGTGCATGAGGATCACGTCACCCACAAGTAAAAAGAATTCAGGGGGATTGATGTCTCAAAATCAGCGATAAATTGGTTTTATACAGCAAATTTTAATGTAAACAATCAATAAAAATGAAAATGTGGATGCATCTGATAAAATCTTTTATGAAAACACACATTCTAATGACCTCATACTGCTTAAAACAACAGAAATTTTATCAATTAAGACATACATACATATCTGATACAGTACATAAGCACTTTACAGGGAATAAATATCATACAACTTTTAAACATATAGTTTACACAATGTCAAATGCGTATGTAATAATCTGTTTATTTTTTAGAATTATAACATATATGATCATTTAAGCACTATTGTATCGAGAACCTAACACCTAATGGTAGTAAGAATAGTGCTAGCCATGTTCTAGTGCTCTGTGCTATCAGCTCCAAAAGAAGTAGATTATTGATAACAGCCAACATCAATTCACATCAATTATTATTATTTGTACCATAACTCAGTTAAGAAAAACAAATCCTTACAAAAAAACTCATATTTTGATTTGTAGTAAGGTTTGATAAATACTGTAAGGTTTTGCACAAATGATATATTCTAAGAAGCATCCTTCATCATTCATGAAATTACGTACTAGTACAAAAAATAAAATTTAATTTAAGTAAAGATCTGCTGAACAATCCTTCAGTCTACTGTACTTAAACTAATTAGAATATTTTTGGCCACATTTCAGAAAAAAATTTTCTAACACAATAAAATTCTATCAAGGAAGTGAAGATACATGCAGGTAGCTGATCCCCCCCTCCTTCACCACTAGACCACCGGGTTGGTCTAGTGGTGAAGGCGTCTTCCCAAATCAGCTGATTTGGAAGTTGAGAGTTCCAGCGTTCAAGTCCTAGTAAAGCCAGTAATTTTTACATGGATTTGAATACTAGATCGTGGATACCGGTGTTCTTTGGTGGTTGGGTTTTCAATTAACCACACATCTCAGGAATGGTCGAACTGAGAATGTACAAGATTACACTCATACATATCATCCTCTGAAGAATTATCTAAACGGTAGTTACCGGAGGCTAAACAGGAAAGAAAGAAAGCTGATCCCCCTAAATTCATTAGTCCAAATAAAAAATACATTACAAATTAAATATATATATCTATATAAAACTGCATTCTGACTTAATATGCAACTGATTAATAGTTCACAAAGCTAACAACAAAAAATGAAGACTACCAGAAATGTGATTAAAAACAAGTCATTCACTAGTACTTACCTTCAAGGCATATCGTTCTTTTGTTTTCTTTGCTATGCACTGAACAACTTTACCAGTTATTCCGACACCCAAAACAGTACTGCAAATTTCATAATCATCTGTTATAGTAGTGGTTTTTGGAACTCGTTTAGTCAACTCTTCATTCATGTTTGAAAATCTTTGTGGTTATGTTATCATACACTAAAATAACCCAACTACAAGAAAGAAATAGTGTATGTGAAAATATTACAAGTTTAATTGCAAACAAACACCAGAAATGAAATTATACAAAAACATAAGATAACAAAATAATAATCAAAATGAACATAACATTAACTCTACAAATACTGAGACATTCTCACTCCCTACTTTTTTTAAAGGCATAGATTCGCCCGACAGATATATTTTTCCAAAGAGATTACAGAATTTAAAAATAAATATTGTTAAAGGTCAACCGTTTTTCGAATAAAAGTGATGTAGAAAAAAATATTATTAATAACTGATTAGCACCAAAGAATCCTGCATTTTCTTAAAAATATTATGTGTTTTAGAAAATTATCTACAATTTCTTCTTTGAACTACATAATCTTTTTGTACATTTTTCAGAATAAATGTACATTAGACTACATATTAAAAATTAAATATGAAAATTGTACTAATCAGAATAACACATGATTGTATTAATTACCACATCACGTTAAAAAAAAAAATTCTTCTCCCTATTCCGAACAACACTAATTTGCCTTCGTCTTTCTGAATAATTAAAATAAGTGTACTTAACGAACCGGCTCTGAAAACACTCGCCAAAAACTTACGTACCGTACTCGTGTGATTTTATCTTTAAACTAGTGCTTGATAAAAATTAAAAATGTATCTAATATTAATAATGGAAAGGAAGAAATAATAAAGAAAACAAATTCGGCTTTTGAGCTGTGAGGGAATCCGTGACAGCGCAAAACGTATTTGTCAGTGTAACACGTTCGTTCCCCATATGCCACTTTTTCACCAAAAAAAAAATCGGATAGGTTTAGGTTAGGAAGGATTGTTACTCTCTTACTGACCATTTACTACAAATCACTTTTATCATCAAAATAAAACTTGTTAATAACTGTGCCTTTTGCACTTAACAAATTATTCACTACCATTCTATTAAACCAGTGCTAATTTGAACTTGTACAATAATGTTTCAGTGACTCCTTCGGATTTTAAAATATGTGGAAATAATGTAAGTTTAAGCTAGCTGAAATTCTATTGGAAAAAATATCAGTAGCTTGACCAGAAATCATTTTTTTGGCATTGAAATATTCTTTTTTATTGGCTATAATAATTGGGCTTAAAAACTAAGAAACAAAGTAAAGGTAAAAGGTGTAAGTGTGTAAAATTTGTGCATTTCGAAAAACATGTGTTGGACAACAGCCTATGTATTTCACAATGCCCCCCATGATTAACTAGTAATTTGTTAAGGAAATTATTAAAATAGTTGATAAAGCTTGAACAACAAGAACTAAACGCACTGCAAGAGCTAGGCTATTAGTACTGCATGAATAAAATAAAAAAATGTTAACCGTAATTTGCAAGGAAAAGTTTTCTTAGTTTCTTTCCTTTTAGAAAAAAATAAATATAATGAAATTTTCTTGCATAAGATAATCTCAAGCTAAAGTAATCGTCCAGTTGGATCTCAAGATAGAAATTTCTAGTCATAAGAAAATACAAGATTCATAACATTGTTTAAAACACACATTGAATGCAGACCTTTAAACAAGAGTGGTAGGATAGGTAATTTTAAAATATGGATAGGTTAAGTTTGAACATAATAGGAATTTAATGAAATAAAATGGAAAGATGAAGGGAATTCTTGTTTGGGGTATAGTTGGATTATTAACACAAAACTGGATAATGGAGATACAGAAATAGAAAAAATAAATAGAGTAAGAAGATAGTATGTAGAAGACAGTTAATGTGCTAATCTACAGGCAACATAATGAGAGAATTATTTTATTATTTTTTGGTTAAATTAAAAACCCAAGTCTACTATAATAGTACAGAAATATATCCATAAATTTTCTGTAGAAGTTGAAGAAATAGATAAGATGTGCAAAGAAATAGATATATAAAGTATAAACAATATAAGAATAATAATATTGGAAGACTGTAATACTATAGTAGGAGAAGGAAAAATAATTGGGAATTATGGGTTTGTTTAGAAAATTGAAGTAGCCTTTTAGAATACTGTAAAAATAATGAAAAGTGATTACAAATATCCTTGTTCAAAATCATAATGGAAGAAGTCTCACACATGGATGAAACTGAAGATACAGGATGAAATCAGATAGAAAACATAATGGTAAGACATTTTGAAATCAATAATGGACTGTAAGATGTTTCAAGGAAGAGACATAGGTTAGTTATAATTAAAATTAGATAATGTTTAAGAAATGAATAATTCCATTGCTTTTCCTTTTTCTTAATGTGATATCCTAAAAAATCTTTTTTATTTACTTTCTTTTATCAGGTTTTATGGATCCACTGTGAATTATATTAATTTTATTGTTATAAGCACGAAAGTCAATAATTTATACCATATGCAGGGATGGCACAGGGCATAACAAACTACATGTTCTGTTACTAACTTCACATACACTGATCTCAGGATGTACTGTGATCATAAAACTGTATTCTGTTGAAAATCATTAATTTATTGTAACTATGGATATTTGAACAGATTTAAAGGCTGCAGTTCACTCACTTTAACATTAAATAGAAAGCAAGGTAATTGTGAGCATATTCAAATAAATCAGTGTAGATAGATCTACTACTAGATTGGCAAAATTTACAGATAAACCAAATTATAAACTGTTTATTCAGTACTAACAGTAATAATTACTTGTATATGTGTAGTAAACTAAAAATATTTCTACAATAATTATTTTTTCTACCAGATAATTTAATTTGTGACTGTGATGCAGTGCTTGAAGATCCATATATTATAGATTTATTACTCTTACTGATTACATTTATAATCTTTTCAAACAACTCATCTGCTATCAACAAATTTTGGTACCTAAAAAACAGATTATTTACTACAAAAAAAAAAAAAAAAAACAACAAAAAACACTAAACTTTGTAACAGTGATCATATCAGTTGGTTATTGTAAAACAGAATATTTGGAAATGAGTATGGAGACCTTTGTACTTCAAGTTCTGTAAACGTATGACTGGAAGACATACTAAAACCACCACCATTACTACTACTACTACTACTACTACTACTACTACTACTACTACTACTACTACTACTACTACTAATTCAGAAGAAGTTTCTTAAAATAAAGTGTGATTAATAAATTATTTCATGAATTGTACAGAAATCTCAAAAGTTACTCATCCAGTAAGCGAATTCTCAAATTGTTATTATTTACTTTGATGAAAGATCAATTTTACTAACCTATCACCCGTCAAGAAAATGCATTTAATTTTTTTTCCAGCAACAATGTAATGCCCATGCTATTTATAAATTTACACCTTCACTGTCACAGTATGATAAAAAAACATACTTTTGCATTAGTTAAACTTGTAGAAAAGCTAGATAGAACAAAATATCATATCATAAAAATCTGATGTGGACATCACATGACTTCTTTGTACACCAGTTAAATTAATATACACATTTTTTGCTGCATTCATTTAAACTTATTTCATTTGAAAGTGAGCTATGACCCTCTGATTCTTTAATAAAGTATTTTTTTATTATTTTTTTTCATATTTTTTTAATTATAGAATTATTATTTATTGTAATTGTTTTTGTTTACAATCACAGGTTAATGATTATTAATAAATCAATATATTTAAGTTAAAAAAAAAGATAAAAAAACAAAAGGAAATGAAGTCTGATTTGACCCAATGTGCCTTCCTCTTCTAAGATTCAAATATTTCATTAATAAAAATTTTATTTGACTATAACTCTGGCCCCCCCTAAGAGCTGGGCAGTTGTACATCATGTGCCAACTGGAACCGAAACAAATACTGGTTTAAATTTACATGGTTGGAGAGCACTCGGGCTCCCGTTGCCCTTAAAAATGAAGGAGAGGCATACCATCCCTCCAAATCCTGTATAAACTTATACAAGGATCTTCCCTTAGTCGAGGCGTGTCATTCTTGTTGCCATACTTCTATCGCGAGGCTGCAAAGTCTTCTCTGCAGGCGGGAGATGGGCAACTGTTCGAAATTTAAAACCGGTGCATTGAGATCACCGTTTCACTCCGGTATAGGCCCGGCTCGAAACCGCATCCCAAATACTTCGGTCTCCCTGCCTCTTCGCAATTTCTACATGGCAGTCCGAACTTTCACCACTAAATCGATTGGGAGAGCCTTTCCCAATACGGTGGTAGCCTCATAGGAGATTGTTTTAAAAACACCTGTGCACACAATTAAAGCTCCGCGCTGGGTACTCCTTAAATTTTGAATAAGTGCTCGAGATGTTATTGATGATTGGAGTACGGTAATACAGCCAGAAATTGCAAAGGTGCTGATAGGTCGGCTGCCTGCTTCAACTGCAGTGGTGAGGGGTACTGTGCTGCGAAGTGTAGGAATACTGCAAAATGCGTCAGGTGTGGCTTAGAGGGACACCGTCCGGAGCGGCAGCATGCCATGCAGAGACTAATATGGAGAGACGTAGTAGAAGCCAAGGGAGGACTGGACACACTTCAACCCGTCGATGAGGATACGGCAGGTGAACGTGAACCACGCAGTGCTGGCACAGGACCTACTAGTCAGTAATGAGGTGAAGGTGGGTTCGTCTCCGAACCGTGCGCTTCTCGACCGCGTCCTGATTAGCTGATGTCTGAAGATGGGACTGCGGCGATCTGGTGCTGTACGGGACTCCTTGCCTGTGATGTGCGGCTAGAACGGAGCTTTGTAAGGGCGCGGATGGAGGGGTGATCTACTACTCCGCCTACCTTTCGCTCAACATTAGCATGGAGTATTATAAAGAAATTTTAACTACTATGGTGAGGGACATGTCTATACTTTGACCAGGCTGGTGGCAGGCAATTCTAATGCCAGGTCGAACGAGTGGGGATCTGCCAGAGCAATTTCAAAAGGTTTGGTGCTTATGGTCATGACTGCGGCACTGGTTTTAGTAGTGCTAAATGTTAGCGATGCATATACATTTCGAAGAGGGCCTTCGGGCTCTATAATCGACGTGACGTTTGCCTCCCCTGAGCTTGCATTGCAGACTGGAGAGTGTGGAAGGCTACACGGCTAGCGATCATCAAGCAATCTTGATGACGATCGCTGGCACCGGAGCTGGTGGTGATGGACCAGCTATATTCACGAGCTGGAGCACCAGGGACTTCGACCCTGGTGTTTTTACGGAATGGCTTGACCTACGTGTAGTACGTCAAGTCTCCAAGGTGGAGGGAAAGGCCACATATCTCGTCGATTTTCTTGAAGAAGGCTGCAAAGTCCTCCCGCGTAAGTATGTCTGCAGGGTTGTTCACCTGCATATTGGTGGACTGCCGATGTATCCAGCAAGCGAGAAGAATGCCACAGGGCTAGGAGGCTTATGTCAAGGGCGTACTTGCATTTCGTGAGAGTCGTATACGCTAAGCTGTACAAGAAAAACACGAGAGAGCTTTCTAAGGTAATCATACAGTCAAAGAGAAAATGTTGGGCTCAACTAATCGAGGAGGTGGAGACCGACCCGTGGGGGAGACCCTATGCGGTTCTAGTGAAGAAAGCAGTAAGACCCAGAGTTACAGTTATGAGGTGTCCGCAAGAAGTGCTGAACTTAGTTGACGGGGTCTTCTCCTCGTGGAACCTACTCCCTGAGGTGAGAGGCGCGCGGCTGAG
This sequence comes from Lycorma delicatula, assembly GCF_047948215.1. Taxonomy (NCBI): domain Eukaryota; kingdom Metazoa; phylum Arthropoda; class Insecta; order Hemiptera; family Fulgoridae; genus Lycorma; species Lycorma delicatula. The sequence continues at coordinate 25,983,671 of NC_134458.1, forward strand.
ACTACACTGCTGTTTACCGATGCAAAACTAGAGGCGGCGATTTCACGGATACCGTGGGCCAAAGCGCCTGGACTGGATGTTCTGCCTAATACGGTTGTTAGGGTGGCGTTCGGGCTGAGCCAGAGGCGTTTTTAGATACATAAAACGCCTGTCTTGAAGAGGCAGTTTTTCCTAGCAGATGGAAGCGTCAACGGCTGAACTAGTTCCTAAACCGGAGAGGGATTTGGCACTTCCCTCCTCGTACCGGCCGCTAGCGATGATCGATGCGCTAGCGAAGATGCTGGAACGTTTGCTTCAGCAAAGGATAGTTGGTGTACTGGAAGAGCAGGGCGGGTTCTCTGAGAATCAGTAAGGATTTCGCAGGGGTAAGTCCGCCCTCGAAGCCGTAGCTGCTGTCTGCGACTTGGCAGGGAAAGTCTTGAGGAGAGATGACGGTAGGATCTGCGTCCTATTCACACTGGACGTACGAAACGCGTTTAATTGCATCCGCCACTAAGCAATAATGGGAGTACTGGAGGACCTACATGTCCCTTATTACCTGCGACGGATGGTGCGAAATTACCTCATCGGAGGCCGGATGATCTTTAGACTGCATGATGACGATAATGATCTTTAGACTGCAAGTTGAGAAGAATCTCGATAGAGGGGTGCCGCAGGAGTCGGTCATTGGACCGACCCTCTGGAACTGAATTATAATGGAGTATTTCGGGTTGTTCTCCCACAATTGGTTACATTATTTGGGTATGCTGATGATTTAGCGTTGCTAGTAGAGGCGGAGACAAGGTATAAGGCGGTGGGCAAGATAACTGAGTCTTACACAAGAATTAGTGAGTAGATGGCTGGGGTAGGACTAGAGTTGGCTCCTAAGACGGAGATGGTAGTGATCTCTGCCGCCAGGAGAAGGCCAACTTTAAGTCTTATCCTTGATAGCAGAGAAATTGCGTCCCAGGTAGCCATAAAATACTTGGGAATCTGGGTTGACTCCAGACTAAGGTTTAGTAATCACGGGCTTGTGGAGAAGGCGGAGCAAACGAGGAGGCTTATTGCTAGCCTACTCCCGAGTATAAGAAGGCCCACCCAACAAAGGAGGAAACTGCTTACTGGTGTGGTCTATTCAGCCCTGCTATATGCAGCTCAATTGTGGGCGCGCGTTGCTAGATTTGCCAAGTACAGGGATAAATTGGAATCCATCCACAGGAGGTGTTGCATCAAAGTAGCGGCCGCCTATAGAACGGTGTCCAGGGAGGCGGTTGAGGTGATTGTTGGATTCCCGCCTGTAGACTTGATGATAATGCGGCGTAGCAGAACTAGGGAACTGAGGACACTTCCATTAGAGGAAAGGAAGCGCTCTGTTGAAGAACTAGAAGAAGAAATCGCACAAACATAACAGGAAGGGTGAAACCGGACCACGAAGGGTAGGTGGACCCATCGCCTTATTGGGGACAACATGTATTCTTTCTGTGCCCGCGATTCGCCATAGAGCGTAGAGTGATGCTCGGCAACCTGAGTTGTGAACCCACGTTTCGCCCTGAAGATACCCTACGGATCCTATTACAAAGTGAGGCACAGTGGAAGACTGTGGAAAGAACGGTCATGAGGAAGCGCATTTATATGAGGAGTCCCGCAGAGGAGAATAGCATCGGAGGGCGCGGGGGCGGACAAGTTCTCGGCTGAGTTCCTAGGGTGGTCCCCGTATGTGTGGGGGTGGCCTGGGTGCGATGAGGCCGGGGACAATCTGCTCGTGCATCTGATGGTGGCCACTGGTAAATGGTGTGACTGTTTGAGATTTCTCTCTTGACTCCTGTGGGTGTTTTGGATGTCAGAAGCTTCGTTCTGTTTTCTGCATGGTTCTTCTGCAATGTTGTTGTCGGTTTTTGTATTTGATGTGCTGTATGTATTGTTTCCAGGGATTTTGTTTGTGTGGTGTGAGACATCCTGTTGGTTTGTTATGATTGTGTGTGTGAGCAATTTCCCCTTCTTCTGATGAAATGCTTTTATAAGCCGTACCATGAAGGGGGGAAGCCAGGGAGGTTTAGTTGGTAGTGCGCAGGTATACATACGTCCTTGGTTATAACCGGCGGAACCTGTTAGCGAGCCCGACACTGCTTAGACGCCTGTAAATGGGGTTCCTCACCTTTTTTTTTAAAAAAAAGATTCTTTGGACATTTCACGAGTATGCAAGATTCAAAATTCATGAAATATCAAGTACAGTACAATCTCGACTCGAAAAACACCAAGACAGGATATAGATGGATCAAAGCAATAAGAGGATCTGAAGGAGATCGGCCTTACACCAGAAGATACCACAGATAAGGTAAGATTAAAAAAGAAAATCAATACACTCGCTTTACGCTCCCAAGAAAAAAGCTCATAACACAAACATTTTCAACACTAGAAAGAGCACAAAGATCGGAACGTATGAAAAAGTACTGAGAGGACCACAAGGCCCAAACAGTCCCATCGAAGAGACTTGGATAATGGGACTGACTAAAGTGATCCTCCTACAGGGGGGACAAAGGTTAAACTACATAAAGCATATAGAGAAAGATGTAGGGTATAACAAAATGTTAAATTAAGAAATTAGAATGGATAGAAAGAAGTATAGAAGTTCATCAAATCAGTCAAGTAACGGAACGGAATACAAGGATAGCAAAAATTTCGTATCTCCCTATCAATCGCAGAACCTGGACAGATGTCCTTTGCTGCTGTGTCTTTCATTTATCGGGTGGGTTATTATTTATTTAGTGGCGGTTATAATTATTTTGTTTTATTTATGGACGGAATTGTTATTTGCGTCCCGATCCTTTACTCCAGGGAGAATTTGTTGACCGGAGCTGATCGTGGGAGACTAAGCGCATATGAGCATTGTATACCCGGCGTGATTCCACTTCAGTGCCCATCCTCTGAAGACCTTTCAGTGCTAGTGCCGTCCGGCCAAGCAGGAATACGCCTTTCGGGGGCCCTAGTGTTTGGAGGAGGCAATGCGCTCCCCTTTCCAAAGGGAGTCGCATGGGCTGGCTGGGACATAATTGTAAGTATTAGGAAAGGACGATGGGTGTTTGGTGAGATAAAATAAGGAAACTTTCTTCTTTCGAGCTGCCTTCACTATCTCATCTCGGCTGGATTCGGTCGGGTCGGTTTCGGTGTGTTGTAGCGGGTCGATCTTCATCATTCTTTCTTCTTTAGCCTGGCTTTCCGTAAACCGGCTGAAATAATTTACAAACCGTAAACTTGAATTGTCCCGTGGCTCTGAATAGGGCATCACAGGGGAAAGTGCAGGCCTCTTCACTCTTCTGTCGAGCGACTGCTGGGCTTTTCTTCCTGGTTCGTTGCTGTTCATCTACGATCTTCTTCGCCTTCTTGAGGTGGGAAAGGAAGTTTGGATCTTACACTTTGTTATCAAAAGTTTCGTGTTCGCGAGTGTTATAAGTTTACGGAAATACAGGATACAGAAAAACATTTTAAAAAAGAATGAGAATCGGCCCGACGGAGCCCAGCAGATAGCCCGAGTGAAGGAAGACTACTAACTTCACCTCATCAATCACCCACCATTCTCTTTACCTAACTCTCACAATTATGCCCCCAGCCAGTACATGCGACTTTCTCCGGAAAGGGGAACGTACTGCTTCCTCCAAACACAGTTGTTCAAAATTAATGTCGGATTCCGACTTTGATTCTGAAAATTCGAAAATCCAGCCTGCGACTGAACGGGCGTTTCAGTGCAACAGTCGCACGGTTTGTCAAATCACACCGGGTTAGTAGGCCCATAAGGAATTCTATTAGGGACTGGAGGAGGTCCCGCATGGATTCCGCTTGTAATAGTCGTGGAAGAACCGCCAAAATGTCGGGTAGTAAATCCCCTTCATGGACACCTTTGACGAAAAGTCGGTCTCGGTGCTCTCTCTCGAGGACACGGTCTCAGGCTCTTTGCCGCCGGCGCGGCTGGGGATTTTGGTCGCCACCTTAGATGGGCGTGGAACTTCGGGGGCTTTAGCGGGTTTTTCCGCAGGTAGAGACTTAGAAATCACCCTTTTCGGGTTTTCCGATTGCTCAGCTCCATTCTTTCCCTGTGGGGCGATCTTTATTTCCGGCTTCACTGGTTTTACTGCCTTGATATATTTGGTCGGCGATGTGAGATGGGGCTTTTGCGGTGTGGGAGGTCCCGCCTCCTTTCCCACCGCCGCCATAGCCACTTGTGGTTAGGAAATTGCTTTTAGCCCACTGGCGACCCGCGCCCAGCTACGCCCGTTAGTGACAGCGGACTTTAGGTTGCCCTTTTGTCGGGCCTGCTGTGCCTTAAAATAAGTAATTCCTTGTAATTCTCTAGGTGAGGCCTCTTGCAATTTGCGCACGAGGCAGGCTCTTCACGGGTTTTATTACATAACGCCGTGTCATGATCCCCAACGGAGAGCTCCGCCCTTCGGCAATAGTTCGACGAATGGCCGAACTTTTGACGTCTGTGGCATTGGGATGGAGGGGCATCGTACCTTAAATGCAGACACTTTAATTTTGCAATAAAATATATTATCCAGGTCATAAATGCCCCTGGTGGCTGATATCGTTTTGAGGGTTATAAGACACGTAGGGATTTCCCTACCGCCCTTGCGGTCAATTTCTTGACCGATACCACTCTGTAGCCAAGTAAGGGGAGAACTCCTCTCTCACTGCATCACAAGTGGCCTCCAAAGGGGATACCTCAGGCCATGACTTTAACCTCCCTCTCCTTAAGGAGCTGGTAAGTGTGAAAGGAGGTACCTTTCAAGTGTAGAGTTTTGTGCGCTTCGCGAAAGTCACCTTTGCTGCTTGTTTGCAGCCCTATGGAGAGCCCGGTGCTCTTCAGTACCAGGCGTCCCCTAATTACGGTAGAAAGTGCTCTTGCCAATGAGGGACACTCTTTTTGGCAGTACAACATTAGAGGTGGATTATTATTTATGAGAATTAACATTATGAGGGAATTTCCTCTCCAACCTCTATGGTGGTGGATGTTGTTTCCGGGCTGACCTCGTGTGGCTAGCTCTGTAGACTCAATGGACACTGCTACCATCGCCTCTTGATTGACCCAGGCTCCCGTGCTGAGAACCTTTCCTCCACCGGAAGATTTTGGGGTGGGAGAACGAGGAGTGGGTGGGCGACAAAAATTGAACCAAAAAATATTAGCCAACTACTGTTGGAATCTAATAGGGATCTTCCTACAGGACATTACAGCAGAAAATCCAAAAGAAATATATTTTAGGTGAGTACAAAATGCATGTAATGTATTATCATATTACTTTCACCATACATTTTTCGTTTTAAAAGAAATTTCAGTTACAAAACACTGAGGACAATAGAAAAAATTTATTAACATATATGAAATCAGCATAAAAAATACTATAAGAATCAGAATTCTTTTTATTTATTATATATTTTTAGTTTATTTAGTTTTTTTTAATTTTTAGTTTAATAATTCACGGTTATTTTATTATTATGATTATTTAATTATTGTTATTATCATTTAAAGTAGTAATAAATATGTTTTTTTTAAGTATATGTAAACATTCAAAATAAATTAACCGCACAAGTATACATTAAGAATAGCCATTATAGGCTTTCATAAATGTAAATATGTTAAGTTTTAATTTTGTGGAATGAGGCAAAAAAATTTTTTTTTTAAGACAAAAATTTACCTCGCATTACGATCAAACTTTCTTTGAAGCAGTTTTGTTAGTGAAATAAGAATTAAAGTATTTTTTTTTTAATTAAAATATTTTTAAATCAATAATTTTATTTTAAGATAAACCTAAAAATACCTTGCCGAGTTTGAATTAGCTTTCACCCATTATTAAGATTCTTCAGAACCCTTTTGTAGAGCCAAGTGTTGTGATTCTGATATTTTAAGTAAGTTTAAAAAATGCAGTATCCATTGCTGTCACAGTGCTTAATACTAGAAACTCAGCCCAAAAGCTAGTTCACACAGGTAAAATAAAGGATACATTAATTGATTACAAAAACATTTCAGTTTTTCAAATAAAGGTGGGTTATGGCTACCAAAATTCAAACTAACAAGTTTTATATCACTGTAATTCAGTACCTCACTGTTGATTTCAATAACAATACCAAAAAGAATGATGTTGAATGAATATTTACTGAAAGTTTTCTGAATTAACTAACAGGATGAAATATATGTAGAACACACACTTGACTACAACAACCTCCAACTATACGAATGAATCATGCTATAGATATAACAAAACCAACAGCTTGTAGATTGATTCTATAACTTTTCAATACATTATCTATTAATCTCAATGCAAGGCCATAAGCAGTACCTTCTTTATAGAATAGTAAAATACCTCACTTGAACTATAGATTTATGTATGATGAAAAGCCAAAGCATTTATTAGTTGAAATAATATACAATTATAAGGAAAAAGCTGTCTCAGTTGAAAGGGTATTTGAATGACATTTGCTTCTTTGAAAGTTTTATAGTTAATTTCATCGGTCTAAATGTTTTAAAATTTGTGGTACCCACTACATGCAGCACAAACAACCTCTGATGGTACAACCTCAGGTTCAGTACCTATTGGTACTGAATTTTGGGGGATTTTTGGAGCAATTACCATCTTCGTAACAATGATTGGGGGGATTTAACAGACCGCATCGGTCATATTCTAATGAAAGGAGCAAAGTTATGCAGTTCAAAATTTATTCTGGGACTTGTAATCTTAGCTACCACAGGTTTGAGGATGTCTTCAACTTTTTGAAGAAAATCAAAATATGTGTGTACGCGCATGCGCGTATATATATATATATATTTTTTTTTTTTTGAGAGAGAAACACTAAAACACTTAAGACTTGTTTTGTGTGGTAATTTATCTTAATTAACGATTTTTTTAATTTCCTTTCATGATTTATTACAGATAAAACTTATAAAAAGATCAAGTTGGCCAGATTTGAACAATGTTCATTAGTTGCTGGTAATTTTGCACCGTTAGGTATTTTATAAGTAAAAGGAGATGGTAAAATGATAATCTATTTACCTTATGGTTTTTATCATTTACTCAAACAGTGCACGATTAAACATCGAAAAACCTTGACGTTATCCAAAAATTGGACCGTCTTTTATAGAATGCTGAAAATTCGTCTCGATAAGGATCAGTGTTTTCTAAAGGAGTTTTTAGTTTTAGATTACATTTTTTATGAATCTGCCCGTCTGCGTCCATTTTTTAATTAATGACACTCGAGAAAAAATTGGAAATAAATAAAGAGGATAGAAATAAATCATGTTGAAAGAAAACTGTTGATTTCGTTTATACACATGTATATTTGTATAATTATCGTACACTTATACTTATTTGTCGTAGGATTGAACAAAAAGTCGTTCTTTATGGTCTGTAAAAGCAGCTTTTGTAATATTTTGTATTCGCCTAATATTTTTAATTTAGCCTTATCATTTTACTCGTGTTAACAATACTTAGTGTACGAGCAAACAGTGTACAAATTCAACTTTACCTTTGAATTAGTCGACGACGGGTAGGACGTTTGCGAAAGCTAATGTCTAAGAGTATCTCTTCTAAGAGTTGCGTATTTTATCGTGCTCTTATGTACGATTTAAATAATTTTCTTTTAATCGATTAAAGACAGCTCATGAAAAATCGGAAAGATAATAAATTATAATCTTATTGGAAGAAAATGCGCTCTTCATACTTCTTTGGAGTTACTAAAACAATTCGTAATTATCGTTTCCTTCTATTTTGTAGTGCAAGGTAACAAACGGTTGTTGCATGTCTTTAAATTAACGGTATAATTTGCGTAAATTTGCCTAATCAAGATTCTATTAATAATAAAGTGAAACAATGCCACAACTTGACATCATCTCCTCATTAAATGACTACGGGTTGGAAGATATTGCTGAAGATATTTTTTCCTACTTAGATGCTGCATCCCTACAAAGCGCTTAATCGGTCTGTGAAGCACGGTATGAAATTATTTGTTATCGTAAACTATGGAAAAAAGCCATAACAAGACTTATTTCTTCTGATTCCTTAATTAATCTATTAGCTTCAAAAGAAGGAGTGACAGAAAATTTAACTAAATTAAATTCTGATGACTTACATGAAAATCATTGTTATTATCAGGCCTGTTATTTTGATTTGATTCAACACAATGAAAGGGTAAACAACAACTGGATTACTGGAAATTGTGATCTTATGGGCATAAGGGTGGTTGAAGACTTTAGCATTACCGTTTACTGTTTACAGTTTGACAATGAAAAAATAATTACTGGTCATTGTAACAATCAAATAAAAATATGGGACAGAAAGACATCGGCGTGTTTGAATACTTCAGATGGTCATGAAGGAAGCGTACTTTCTCTTAACTTTAACAAAGATATTTTAATCTCCACTTCAGCAGATAATACAATTACAATATGAAATATGTCATCTGGGAAAATAGTGAATACATTAAATTTTCACTCTTCATTTGTACTACATGTTTGTTTGAAGGACAAAATGTTCTTAACTTGTGGTCAAGATTGTAGAGTTTTAGTCTGGAACATCAAATCACCAACAGAAATAAAATTAAAATATGAACTCATAGGACATAGTATGGATGTTAACTGTGGTGGCTTTGATGACAAATACATTTTATCTGCCGGTAAAGATACAAAAATCAATGTTTGGTGTTCTACATCAGGAAAGCTTATTCACTCATTAATTGGTCATCGAGCAACAGTAAAATGCATCTATTACAGAAATGGAATCGCTATCAGTGGAAGCGGCGACAGAAAAATAAAGATATGGGATCCAGAGACAACAGTATGCATTAGGAACAATTCATGCTCACCATGGAATTATTAGTTGCCTAAGTTGTAATAATAAATTTATCATATCAGGATCGTACGATCAAAATATTAAAGTCTGGGATTTAAAGGATGCATTAGATGCAGATATTCCATCAGATAAAGTATGTATAAGAACCCTAGAAGAGCATATTACGCCTATTTTCTGTATGCAGCTTGATGAATTCACACTTATAAGTTCATCCCTTGAGGGACAGATCTTTATACGGGAGTATGGCCTATAACTACGAGTACATTTGAACTGTAAAATGTAAATAGAAAAAACTTAATCCATTCATCTAAACCAAGATAATTTATAACTTCATTCAATATAATTCATGCATATTCACTATAAAGATGATTGTCAATGTGGATCTTTTATTTTGAGACTAACACGTATTATAATTCTCTAAAAAAATAACTGTCGCTCAATCACACAGATTTAAGTTAAAATTAATTTGGTATTTCATTTTTTAAATTGTAAATTGTTTAAATATAAAATTTAAAATACTGCGCTGTGAAAAATTAAAAATAATAACTATTCAATCTTATAATTAAGTCATAACTGTATTCATTTATTAAAATATATCAAAAGTAATGATAAATAAAAATGTAATGTAAAATGAAATTTGCTTTGTTTTAATTTCTATTCTAGTTTTACTTTAAGGAGATATAAAATTTATTCTCTATATTGAAAATAAGACTACAATTAAACTCTTAGATATCAGCCAATTAAATACCATAGAAACCAGTTATTTTATAGAATTCAAAAATGTTGAAATAAACGGTTTATATATTTTTGGTGTGAATGACTATAATAATCAAAATAACACCTAGTTTGATTAATTTTGTATTAATTTTTTTTTAATGAGTAGATCAATACATCTCAAATACAATGTATTTCTCCAACATTATACATCATTTACATGGTTTTACTGAGACATCAGCACTTTTGTTATATAATTTACAAAAATGTTTATAAAATATGAACATAAGAAGGAAGAGCCAAGGTAAAGGAAGTTTCACTGTGTGAATACGATAGTCTAGAGATGATAATTTTTAGTATAGCATTACCATGCTTAATTCAATAACATACAATTTTAGGTTTATAACAAATTTTATTTAGAAAGCATTACATTCATTAGCAAAATGAAACCCGATTATTTTACTTTTGTAAAAAAAAAAATATATTATATAATAAATTAAATTAAACTCTTAGATTTAATATTAAATGAGATCATTTAGTATTGTACTAACCACATGAAATATGCTTTTCTTAATCTGTTTCACAGTATTTTGTAAATTTTGCATTTGTAAGAAGGTTTCATTTATCTTGATTTTTTTGCTCAATTTGTATGTTGTTGATCATGTCAATGTTACTAAATGTAAATATTTATGTTAATTATTATTAAGTAAATAAATATTACATAAGACTGATGCTCTCTTGTCTAAATTGCTTTCCTTTTTAAGTCGGGTCAAGTCCTCCCAGACATTTCAGTCCTAAGACGTATCGTGAAAACTTGAAGAAACTGTTTCTTCATTGTCCAAATCTGTACCTCTAATAAATGCCTTTCCCGACTAGAATATAAATGTCCTCAGCAGTTGAAACCAATGGTCGGGAGATGCTTTCTATTCAAATAAGTCACATTAATGAATGTCATATTTTGTTGTCTCTAGTACACAGTACGTACTCCAGTCCCAGTCTGATCATTAATTCCAGCCTGTCAACAAAAGTCACAATCCAGTTTTTAGCCGCCAAAGACATGAAGTCCATCCATTTCATCCTTTCTCCAGTGCTGAGACTGAATGGATAAAGCCATGAGATTTGTGATGTTCTATAATTACTCATGACCTATATGTCAGTAGCTGAGTCTTAATAAATCACAAAGGTCCAATGACAAAAATTCTACTATCAAACAACCTAGACAATGTTTTGAAATAACAAACCAATTCACATAGTCGGTTGAAGATTTAAAGGGTGCAAATCTAAATTTATTAATATAAGTATAACACTGATAAACATAATTTTTGTTTCCTAACATGGGATGTATGATTTTAATCTGTTTTTTGATGCTGAAAACTAATATGAACTCAGAATCTTTTTATCACCCACCATTTTTGAAAAAAATTTTAATTTTAATTAAAGGGCTTTTTCATTTTTCAACATACAGTTGGCATTTGATGCTCCTATATTGTATTTTGTTAGCTCATTTTTATTAACTTTGTTAAAATAATCTGTAAGCTATAAAATAAACAATACTAGCCAAAGAATTAAATCATATAGTTACATATTATGACATCATATCTAATACTGAAGAGCGAGTCTTCATGGACAAGATTAATCATGTCTTTTCAGGTCAAAACATGTAGCTGAAAACACAGCTGTGTTTTTTTTTGTATTAAGCACTGGATTTAGGAATGAATTAATTTTGTTCAGTCTAATTCCTGTCTTAAGTTTGTTAACAGTGTAGTGTCATAATGCCTCGAAATTTTGTAAATGATGCGGATGCCTTTTGTTATGTATGTGGTGAGTTTACCGTAAAATAAAATAGAAAAAAAAAATTACACCTTTAATTAAAAAAGCATAATATTTGTACTTTCAGTGTAAAATTGGTGATGAGGATAACACGTGAGCTTCAAATATAGTATGCACTAATTGTTCTGTTTATTTAAGAGGACGGTTGAAAGGTACACGGAAGGCTTTGCCATTTGGTGTACCTATGGTTTGCCGTGAACCAAAGCATAATGTAACCGAATGTTACTTTTGTTTAACAAGTGTGCCTGGAATTTCTAAATCTGGAAACATACTGTAAAATATCCGTCATTGCAATCTGCAAGCCTGTGCCTCACAGTGAAATTATTTCACTTCCTGAGCCACATGTGAATGTATTTTTTGAAAGCAGCGATGAAGAATCAGACAGTAGTGAAGAAGACAACAACGATATTGATTTATCTTCCGATAAGCCACATCTTATATAACAAGGTAAATTAAATGACTCGGTTAGTGATTTAAATTTATCAGAAAATCAAGCTGAACTGTTAGGTTAAAGACTGTAAGGTTGGAATTTACTTAAAAAAATACAATAATTTTGGGCTTTCGAAGCCGACAAAAAGAACTTTCTTACTACTTTATCGATGAAGATAATTTGGTTTATCGTACAAATACTGATGAGCTTATGTTGCACTTAGGACAAGTTCATAAACACGAGGACTGGCGCCTTTTCATAGATTCGTCCAAATATAGTTTAAAAGAGGTTCTACTACACAACGGTAACACATATCCTTCGATTACGTATAAATAAAATAAATCAAACTTCAACCTTACCAACAATTCGTCTGAGCTTTTTCAAGTACTTTCGCTCATTCGACCGAAAAATTCTACTTCGATTTAAAAGTATTATAATAAAAATTAACAGAATTAGATTAATAAGTTAAAAAAATATTAAAATAACAACCCGTCATCGTATTTCAAAAATAATTACGTCCGTTATGTAGAAAAGTCACAGTCGTTCTAAGTTAAAAAATTAAAATGTTACGTTTACTATGACGGCTAATACTCAGGAACCTGATGATTAAAATATGAAATAAAAACTACAAACTTAATTTACCTAAGCGAGTTTTAATATGTAATTAAATCAAATATAATGCTGCTAATCGTTAATACTTCAATTTTTAAATAATATATCAGACAAATATTCCCCACCGTTTTCTATATACTGTTATAATTTATCTCGCCGATTTTGCATCGCTGCTTGTACCATGTTATCTGGGATCGGTCTGATTTCTTTTTGTATGGAGGTTTTGAATCTTCAATGTTATTAGGTCTGCTGATTAGCGCTCTAGAATTATGATAACCTCAGAGAAAATAGTTGCTTACTGACAGGTCTGCAGAATGTGCTAGCGATGCAACATCTCCTCCTTTGGAAGACGCATGGCCTGAAAGCATCTCTCAAACAACCGTACGGATGCTCTGAGAGTGTGGGTTGTAGCTCCATCCTACTGGAACTACATCACAATCAAGTCGATCCCACAAAACTCTTCAGCGACAAGGAAACAAGGAAATCTTGTAACATTGTTGCATACAGGCCAGAATTGACTTTTCCATCATATGCCCTTCTTCTTTGAAGAAATAATCGCCTATGATTCTAAACCTTCCCAGAGCACACCAGACAATTACATATGGACTGTGAAGAGACGATATGAAGCCGCTTACGATACGTATCAGACCTGTGATGGAAATTTTCTTTATTCATTGTGCCTGATAATAAAAAAGTGCATCTTCACTCATTTGCAGACTACATTTCATCAGTAAAGAAGTTAATAAAATTTGCTCAAAATGCCACCCGATTTGCTTTGTAACACTCACTTAATGTTGCACCACCATGATCTTATAGAGATGTAAGTTCAAATGCTTGTCTAGAATTTTTCTGACCCTGATACTGAATAAACAAAGGGCTGCAGTTCTCAGTGCACAGGACCTGGTGGTTCATTTCTTGTTGCAGAAGCAGTAACTTGGAGATTTGTTATCCACAACTTTATTGTATTGCGGCTAGGAACAACACCAAGACGTGGAATATTGAATTGCGAACAGAAACGCTTTGTAATCACAACTAAATCACAATTTCTGAAATACGTTTCCATTATGAACACACACCGTACAGCAGTCCAGTGCTCCATTATTACTCTGAAACGGTATCAGTATGCAATGTCACAGTCAATTCGATTCCCATCTATACGAGGCGCGACAATAAAGTAATGAGACTGATGTGAAAAAAAATGTTTATAGTCAGGTTTAGTGTTGTCTCCTTCAAAGTAGTTCCCTTCTGATTACACACTTATTCCAGCGCTTCTGCCATTGACGGTAACATTTCTGGAACTCATCTTCTGTAATATCCTCCTAGACCCTCTTCACAGCTTTTTAGACATCTTGTGTTGTTTGAAAACGGTGTCCCTTGACCGCCATTTTGACTCTTGGAAATAGAAAAAAATCGCACGGAGCGATATCTCGCGAATAAGGTGGCTGTGGTAGTACTGAAATTTGTTTTGAGGTTAAAAATCGCTGTACTGACAGAGCAGTATGGGATGGTGCATTATCGTGATGCAGAATCCGATTATCAGCAATGTCGGCACGGACACGAAGAACTCGTTTACGAAGTATTTCTAAAATTTCTTTGTAGAAATATCGGTTAACTGTTTGTCCAGGAGGCACCCACTGTTTATGAACAATTCCCTTGGAATCGAAGAAGCACACAAGCATGCGTTTCACTTTTGACTTTGACATGCGAACTTTTTTTGGTCCGGGTGATCCCTTCGAGCATCATCGCGAACTTTGGCGTTTTGTTTCTGGATCGTATTGAAAAAACCAACCTTCATCACCAGCGATAACACCGGTCAACAAATCCGGATTCATTTTACGCCACCGTAAAACTCGAGCTCTTGACATAACCTCCTCTCCAAAAGCCTTCTGAAGCTTACCTTAAGTTGTCGTCACGTTTTCACCCGATTTAACGCAAAAATAAACGGCATACCGTCGCGCAATATTTTGCGGTTTCACTTCTTTGACGAGAGACACAAACACGTGTTCACTTATTACATCACAACTCACGACCGAGCAGTCGCATCAATGTGCCGCTTGGACTAGAAGTAGCTTATAGACCAACATCAAAGACGGTGTGCCTACGCAGCTGCAGGGTTGCCACATCTCGCAAAGAAAAATCAGTCTCATTACTTTATTGTCGCACCTCGTATATATATATATATATATATATATATATATATTAAATAATTTTATATATAAAGTGTAACACGATGAAACGTAGAAACTTTCAGGACATGTTCTACTAGTGAAAATAATGAAAACCTTCATACAAACATAGGTCTGGAAAGGCTTTGTTTTCGAGTTACGGCTAAAATATTTCCGTTGGGAAATATTTTACGTCGTGTAGAGCGGCTTGTCATTGTGAAGAAGGGAATTTCGAACAATCGTTCTAACTGAGGTTTGTTATTCTGTTACCATTTCTCATTCGAGTTTTTTTTTTTTTTTTTTTTTTTTTTTTTTGTCTGCTATACTAAGAATAATGTTTATTAGTTACAAAAAAAATAATACGATATCCTGTCCGGTTTTCGTCTGCTTTGCTTAAAAAAAACCTATTTTTAAAAGTTTTTGTATACTTTTTATCGGCTGTATTTACATTAATTTTCTTAGAATTAATATCTCTACAAATTTTGTTACAAAATCTTCCGCATTTATTAATAATTTAATAAAGTTATTGTACTACAAACCTAAAAAAAAAAAATAGAACTTGTTTATCGACGCCGAAGTTTGCGTTTACCTTGGATATCTGAAAAACCAGCTCGAGTACAGTACTCATCATATTTCCCAGCTCAAGTTACATAATAAACCGCTTACCTTAATTTGAGTCTTAAAAATTACGGTAGGGCTTCTTTTTATTAGAAGAGCCGAAATCTTTCGTTAGCCGTAACTCGAAAACAGAACGTTTCAAGACCTATTTTTATATGAACTTTTTTCATTATTTTCATCAGTAAAACGTCCTGAAAGTTTCTCAGTTTCTTCTTGGGACATCCAAGAGGTATAGGATGTTTACAGACCGTTTGAATTAAAGAAAAAACTTTTATCAACATACGTCCGGAAACGTTTAGTAACCGGCTATTCGCCATTTTCAATTTTTAACTTAAAAGGTATTTCTCAGGTATGAAGCTGAAATTTTGTATACTGCTAGGATTCCTAGAGGTTTACTTGTATACAAATATTGAACCTGATTTCTCAAACCGTTTCAAAATGGCGATCGTGTAAACTTTTTAATTGTTAATATCTTTGATACTTCTCGTTTATTTAAAATTATATTATTACAAAAAAGAAAATAACATCTTATTTATTCAAATTCGTTCATAAGTAACAAAGTTACGGCTAAAATTCACGATGAATTGTTAGATTAATCATTTCTTCCCGAATAAAATTTAATAGTCCGTTTTAATTCGAGGATTGTAGCCGTGGTATGAGCGTTTATTATTCTTTAAACGGACGAAATGACTTTTTTCCTCTTGTTTTGGATAGCTGTTTAGCCTCTTCAGTAAATTTGAGTAACACGGCGTTTTTAGTGCGCAGCATTGTAAGAAAACGATGTGTAGAACATCCGGCAAATCCCAAAGAATGAAGCCACAGTTTTTTCTGTTGAAAGTTCTATGCTTTTTTTCGGTTTCGGAAATGAAGGATGTCGCCGTTACATCGAAACTCTTTTACTTTTTTTTTGTCTTCAGTCATTTGAACGGTTTGATGTAGCTCTTCAAGATTCCCTATCTAGTGCTAGTCGTTTCGTTTCGGTATATCCCCTACATCCTACATCCCTAACGATTAGTTTTATGTATTCCAAACGTGGCCTGCCTGCACAATATTTTCCTTCTACCTGTCCCTCCAATATTAAAGAGACTATTCCAGGATGCCTTAATGTGTGGCTTGCAAGTCTGTCTCTTCTTTTAACTATATTTTTCCAAACGCTTCTTTCTTCATCGACTTGCTGCAACACCTCTTCGTTTGTCATTTTATCCACCCGTTTGATTTTTTAACGTTCTCTTAAAGCACCGTATTTCAAAAGCTACTCTTTTACTATCTGCGTTAAATAGTATATTCGATTTTCATCAGTAACGGCAATAGACGGTAGAAATTTGTCATTCTTTTCTTCATATTGCGCTAATAATATGCGAGATACCTGCAGGCGTGTCTATTCGTTTTCTCCGTTATCGTTCGTAGAATCCAATGCGCGCATACTTTCGGGTAATTAAGTTGATTTCTTATACAATTATCCGCATTGCCGGCACTGATACTTAATGTAGAAGCGATAATCCGCATCGCAATTCGACAATCATTTTGAATAAGCGTATTAATCCTGTCGTCCATTTCTTCAGTGTTATCGATATTTTCGGACGGCGAGAATGCAGTTCATTCTCGATCCGTTTTTGACCGTCTTACAAAGATTTACTCTATTTATAGACGCTTATGTTTGTTAAAGTTTCCTCGTCGATCTGTCTTTTAAGTTTTCACAATTCTTTGACGGTTTTATATTTTCTTTTGTAAGAAATTTTATAACGATACGCTGTTTCACGCTTGAATGCGCTTCTTTTTTCAATCGTACTTTCAAACAAATAGCGTATAATAACAGGTAGGTAATGAAGGACTGGACTATGTTAGTACCTGTTTTTACCTATTAGACAGCGCTAACGGGCAAAACTTCGGCACACACACACACAAGAGGAGTGTTCAAATAAAAATTTAAATTTGAACACTCCTCTTGTGTGTGTGTGTGAGTGAGAGAGCGCGCTATATCGACGGTGTTGTCGATGTTGGTGGATTAGTATCTACGAGATGATTATCAAATGCTATGTTGCTAGAAGGCGATTTTAATCACCGTTATATTTTTTTTAAGTCCCGCTTGACCTACATATAACATTTTGCAATCAGAACGATTTAATTTATATATTCCAGGGGTATTTTGTTTATTTGGTAGTTGTATTCAATGCGAAGTATTTTTTTTTGTTTTAATGTAAAAAGTTGTTTATCCCTAAGTGTAAACTTATTCCCAATAAGTATACCAAAATAAGTTTCTGTTAAAAAAAAGAAATCGAAACATCCATAAGATATCACCTACGAATAGGGAATACAGTTAGAACGGTTGATATAAAATCAGATTTGTAATTAATTTTTCATTCGTATATGACATGATACTTGAAAAACATTTTAACAAAGCGAGTTGCTAATAACAGAAAAATATTTAAAATTTGCTATTAAGAAGATAAAATAATTGAAGGAAGGTAAAAAAACACACAAACAACTTTTTTTTTGATGAACAAAAGCTAAATCTAGGTAAGCTTTTTAAATTTAAAATACAGCGTATACTACTGTATAAATTTACGCAGTTTGAATATTTTATGTGCGTTAAGGAAATGGAGTAGCTTTTCCTTTAGCTAAAATACTACCGTTAAGCTACGTTCTCTATATCTGAAAAGGAGTGCAAGATTTCTTTCTGATATGAAGGTTCCATAGCTTTTGTCAAGGTTTTTAAAAAATCTCTATTGAACTGTATATATATATATATATACATGTACTATATATATATATATATGTAGTTTTTCATTCAAATTGTTGGCAGACATTCAGAAATAAATAATTTTTCAGGCAACTCTACATAGAAATATTAAATAATTAATTTTTTTCCAATTTTTCCCTAATGCATATAAACTCGGTTATAAACAACGAATAATGCTTTTTATTCACCTTCTTTTAATAAATTCAGTCGTTGCTTTACGATAGGTAAACGTTAAATATCCTGCTCACCGATGAATAACACATAATATATTGTAATTCAAATACCTTTATTAAATTAATAAACAAGACGTTTAATAGACCCGTTGTATTCTCTACTTAATAGCAGCCTTACAGAAGATTACAGCCACCTATGTATTAAGCTCGTAGTACTCAAAGAGACGATTAACGGTAATACCACTCGCCGATTTAAATGACTTTATTCGCATAATAGTAACGGATCGGAAAATGCATTGCTGTTGTGCAACCTCGTAATTCATCAACAATATCCGGAATAGAGAAATAATTTTTAAAACGACAAATTTAGAAAATTTACGTACGAAAAATATTAATCTGTGTAAAAAAATATCAACTTTTTACACGTAAAGTAAATTCATCCCTAATAACTCTATTTTTGAACATATATTTACTTAAATCCTAAATTCTGCCGGTCCGATTTAATCGATTCTTTTATCGAGTATTTATTAAACTTTCGGGGATATTTAAAACGTAAATTCATATACATAAAAACATAAATTATAAATACAATACGTAATTATATCGTATTATACTTAATTTGTATAATTAATTATACAAACGTAAAACATAAATCGTACTTTACATCCAAATTTTTCATTTACGATAATTAAAATTTGCCGGATAAATCATTTTCTTAAGCGATAGAACTAGATAATTCAAATCGTACAGAAAAAAATGAATTTTCTTTTGTTTTTTCATTAATTAAAATGAAGTATTATTATTTCACTACGTATGTACACACATGAGAATCCTAATTTTTCCTAATTAAAATTGACTTTTTATCTCAACATTGCATTAACAATATATATATATATATATATATATATATATTTGGCTTAAAACAAGAACGAAAAAATTAGATCGTTAAATCCAGTTCATCTAAATTTTAGTCGTCCAGGTATTACGGCTATGATTTTGCTATGCATTTACTTTTTTTTAATTTAATAAAATTAATAAATCTTTTACGATTGTTTCATCTTAACCGTAATTGATATTTCACTGCCATAACCTAAAATTTTTATTTTTAAATCGCCGAGGATGCAGTTTCAAAAAAAAAAAATCGTAGGAAAATTAAATAAATCTTTGCGCGCGAGTTTGCGTTTTTCTTTTTAATTTGAACGGTTTCTTCTTTCCTTCCAGCGGTAGAATTTTTATCATATACTTTCTTTCTGTTTAGCCTACGGAACCACCGTAAGGTATTACTTCAAAGGATGAATGAGGATGATATGAGCGACTGTAAATGAAGTACAGTCTTGAAGAGTCTCAGGTCGACCGTTCTTGAGACGTGCGGTTAATCGAAACCCGACCGTCAAAGAACACCGGTATCCACGATCTAGTATTCAAATCGATATAAAAGTAACCGCCTTTACTAGGATTTGAATCTTAGAACTATCGACTTCGAAATCAGCTGATTTGCCATGACGAGTCCACCGCTAGACCGACCCGGTGGATTTACTATAGTCATCTGCTATGTTGTAACGTTACAGGCGAGCGGTAGAATTAAATAAATTAATAATATTTAAAGTTTAAAATTTAAAGGTGTCTCGCCGGGTTTCGAACTCGATCGCCCGTTTAATTTGGTAACTGTTGTCTTAAACCGGCTGCACCACTTGTCCGACAGATGTTGTAAACTTAGAAATTTAAAAGTTTAAATTAGCGAGATCACTGTACGTGCTAATATAGAACAAACAATACAGCAAAGAGTACCTGTCGACTGCTGTTTTAAATCTATTTTATGTTTTTTATATAAAAATGTTATTTCAATTTGTCAGTAAATTAAAATTTATTTAAACATTTTCGGTTTGTATTTATTACAAAAGTTATTTAATTAAGTAAATTAAAAAATATTTTATTTAAATAAAATTATAAATATTACAGGAAAGTTCTACAACTCCTGCGTAGTTAGCTTTTTTGAAGTAATTTCCAGTCATCATTAGAGTCCTGCCTCGATTACAAGCTATTAGTTAATATTTTTCTGAACATATGGATTGTTGCTCAAGGGTAAAATGAAGTCATACATTGTGTTGTAGATTGATGTTTATTGGAGCCTTCACAGTTGTCAATCAGTTCCAGATGATATGTTAATTTGGTCATGCAGTGTGCAATGTATATATATATATATATATATATATTAATCATCGAATAACAAACTGTTATTCTAACATTAATTCACCGGTTCGAATAATAAATGAGACGTTTATCAATTTATATATATAATATTTAATGTTGCATGAATTTTATTACATTGTTAGTGCATATATGTTTCAATATAAGTGTGGATGTTAATTGTACGAATATTAAATTTAGACTGAACAGTACAGAAATAATTACATTGTTATATTTTATTAATACAAAATATCAGCTGAATATTGACAAATTCATTTGTTTTACAATAAGAACTATACAAATTATATTTTTATTTACTTTTTACAAAGTAATAAGGAGGAGATGAAACATATATATATATATATATATATATGTTCATACCTCAATAATTCTTACAATAGCAACTGTTCATATAAAACTAAAATAAAATAATTAATTGTTTATTTTAATCAATACTTAATAAAAGAAACTAATGCACGTTGTTTATCTACTCCGTATAATTAGCTTATATTTAAATTATTACATTATACGATTAAATATTAAATATATGAACAAAAAATATTAAACTTCACGTATAAAAAATATATGTGAATATATGTGCCTCCGGGAATTACCGTTCAGGTATTACTGAGGATGACATTTACAAGTGTAAATGAAGTGTAGCCCTTGAATAGTCTCAGTTTGACCGTTCCTCAGACGTCTGGTTAAGTGAAACCAAACCGCCAAAGAACACAGGTATCCGCGATCTAGCATTCAAATCCGTATAAAAGTACTGCCTTTATTAGGGTTTGAACCTTAGAACTCTCGACTTTGAAATCGGCTGATTTGTGATGACGAGTTCACCGCTAGACCGACCCGGCGGGTTTATAATATACCGGAAGAGGAAGAATCGGACGTAATATTTATCGAAAAAATTAAAATAGAATTTTAATTATTTCAAGAAATATGATTAATTTTAAACTGGAAAATGGTGTTCCGTCCATTCTTGGAATAACTGTTTTTTGTTTCTTTTTTTATAATTACAGTGAAAAATTATCAGGAATAAATAAACATTAATGGAAATAATACTTTAAATAATTTTCATATAAAATTATAAGTTTGATAAGTTTAAGTAAAGATTAATAAGTTTCACGAAAAAGTTTTTTGAAATCTCATATTTTAATCCTACTCAAGTAGATACAATTTTCGGTTATTTACGCACTGGAAATCCATTTTAATAAATAAATAATATAATAAAAATTAAAATAAATAACATTTGATTAAATATATATAATATTATTATTTTTATTTCATATTATTATTATTTTTATATAATATTATTGATTTAGTTAAGGAAAAGTTTTTTTAAATATTTATTGAAGATTACATTTCGGGTAAAAGGTAAACCTTGAAGAAAAAAATGGATAATTCAGCTAGTAAACAAATTATACAAGAAAGTATATTTTAAAAGATTAGTCGTGCAAATAATTGAGCTTTCATCACGGTTCATTCCTGTTCCCTGTTTAAACGCTGTACCGCTGAACTATTGTAACAAAATGGCTTTTAAAAAACTACGTTACAATGTAATTTTACGGATTAGTTAATATATAAATATATGATACGGTTCGGTTTATAGTAACATAATTCACTACAGAATCTTGGCGTTTGGTCCGTTACTAAGCTATGCTGAAATCGTCATAAAGCCACAAATAATATTAAATATTAAATATCAAAGCCCGATCTGAATAGATTGAAAAATAGAATAGATTAGAAATGCAGAAGATCGATTAAAAATTGTATATGAATCAGAAAACGGCTGTGATAATGAAGGATATGCGATCTGAAGAAAATGTATTAATTGTTGTAAGAGGAAGGAATTATAAATTGTACGGTTTGTTCGTGATTTGGAATTGGAATTTTTAGGATATTCTAAATTAGAAAATATTATAACAGAAAATTTGTGTTAGGAAAACTAAGAAAATTATGATACAAGACGATAAGTATCTGCGCAAAAGAAGAAAGGTCCCGTGTAAGGTTCAAAATTGAATAAATATCCATTTGAACTATCAGATAAGGAAAATATCTTCATTCCAAATTTTGCCGGTTTATTTGGGTTGTAGACTTTGAATTTTACTCTCCCCTTGAAGCTAATGAGTGCTCTCATCTACCGATATGGACAGGCCTGGCGAATAAAACAAACAGCACTAATGTATTATTTTGTCCATAACATTCTCGATAAATTCTTCTTTCGATAATTTTTATTTCCTTCAGTATGAGAAAAATGCAAATTCCAGAATAATAAACAAAATTCAACGTGCAAACATCACCGAAAAAGGGAAATTTATCTACCCGACTTTTAGAAAAATAGTCCTTGATATCAGATGTGGGGTAAAGCCTCATGTTGATTATCATACCGATAAATGCTTTCATATCACTAACATTTGGGGGAGACCATGATGAAATCCTAGCTTTTTTTAGTCGATGGAGTTGCTTTTTGTTTATTTGTGTCTCCATGAATACATGTTTCCTTTGTAATTATATCTAATATTTCATCATCGAAAGAAAAATAAGAGTATTCGACCGGATCAAAATGAGATTGAAGAATTGTTCCCTGCTGAATATTATATATTAGAATGGTAGAAGATGGAACTGGATCGAAATCACTCGCTTTCACCCGACTAAGTGCACTACTGTCTACAAGGTCACTCTCACTCTTACTAATGCTGCTGAAGAAATTTCAGAAAAATCTTTGTCACCATCACTTTGATGCGCTAATTGCTCGATTTCAGAATTTGTAAGAAGCTTTCTTTTTGCCATTATATCAAAAATGAGTGAAAAACAGGAAAAAAATAATGCACGCACCTTGTTATATACGCACGGTCGTTGAATTCATCATAACTGAAGTAAAATAGTTCCCGATAATGCTGCATCAGGAATTCCCGCCTTAAAATGATTGAAAGAACATCTCCTGCCATCTCTTGGAATTTATATGCGACTACACGAAGACAAATATCCAGTCACATTCAGAGACTCGTATATAGGTTTCTGTCTTCCAGCATAAGTACAGGTAGCCCGTATACGGGTTACCGCCCACGAAGGGTTAAATAAATTTTTATGGTAATTTGTGATTTCAATAAAGAAAAGTTTAACTTCAGTAAGAAAACTGTTTTCACTAAAGCGCCCCAGTAAGGATTTTACATTTTTTCAGTCAAATCACCCCACCCCTGTTTCCAATATTTGCAAAAATTTAATACATTATTTCACCTCGAAGGTAGTACTTATCTACCGAGCAATAAGACCGAAGTCTAGAGTAATAAGACCAAATACAGACCAACATACATACACACAAACTTCCATCTGACAAAAATATTTTTTTTTAATACTTGGATTGGAATAAGATTTGTTTCCCAGAATATTTACAATTTATTTAAATCTATTTTTTATGTCTCCTTTATGCACAAAACTTAAAAAAGACAAATTTTTTTAGAATATTTTTTGACCGATACTTCCCATTGTAGCTATAGCTGCTCTAGCAGCATATGTTACTATAATCAGGAAAGTAAAAATCAAATTATTCCTCATCAAATTACTTCCTTGTTTATTGTATTCAGAACAAAACAGAAACACTACTGTTTATATAATATTGATTTAAAACAGGAGAAAATCTTCCTTTTTATTCTGAATAAATTAATATGTGAAAGGGACTGATTCGATCGCTGTAATTTTACACAACATTAAAGTTTGCAAAACAAAGAATGTATTTTCAAATTGTGGCATTATGGGAATTAATTTTTATCGCACATTAATATAATCGAGGCTATGAATGAGTTAATAAATCATTAATAATATATCAATGATGGTAAAACAATATTTATATAACAATCATTGCGATTAATAATTAAAAAAATACATATTTTGTACTTGATAAATTAATTCTTTCTCGATAAAAATTATTAATTTAAATAAAAATTAAAATTTCAATATTAACTATATATCACCAAAATAAATATCCATAAACCCAACTTAAACTGCTCTTTTTTATTTAAAGAAAAAATCTTTAATTCTTTGAGCATACCAAATACTTGTTATCTCTGCTGAATACGTACCAATAATTTCAAAGTTTCGTCTTATTAACAACAGATTTTCAACAACCAGTTAGCATTAACTTATTGGATCAAACATTATCATTATTCAATAAATTTAAACACAGAGTCACCGTTTTACAAAGAAAATCTTTAGAAATGATAAAATAAATGCCTGCGTTACCATAACACAGCTCATTACAAAGCAATATAGTTCCAACTTTTCTTCGCCGAATGGGTATACCTATCCCGTGTACATCATAATATATTTAAAAACTTATAATCACACAATCATACATATACAGAGTGTTCTAATTAAAGAAGCTACATCACTCTTTATACTAAAAGCATTATTTTTGTTAAAATGCATATTTTGCTGTGAGATGGGTAACTGGAGCTGAAGTGAGGGGTACTGTAATAGCCTACGCATTTGAGTATTGCCACTGAGTTGAATATTGGTTTTTGAACAAGGTTGCATAATCATGTGTTTATTAAAATACAGTTACTGTTGAAGAAAGCATATTCATTACGGTTACTTATTTAGAGACGAAATCTTATGCTGCGTGTCAGTAAAAGTTTAGGGAGAAATCTGAAAAGGAAATACAAGTGAAATTTTTTATTCAGAAGTTAGTTAAAAACTTTTGTAAAACAGGTTTAGTGTTAGACCAGAATGTATCTGACACAAGTCAGTTTTAATAATGCAAATCATGCAGGACTTTAAAGTGGCAGTTAAAAGATTTCCTTGTAAATCTTTGCAGAGAATAAGATGAGGGAAAAACATTTCATTACATTCGGCCCAGACTGTAGTTAGGAGAATGCGAAAATGCTATCAATATCAAATGCAGATTTTCCATGAATTAATGTTGATTATGCTAAAAAGGTTCACTACTGTGAATGATTCTTGAATCGTTGACAGTAACTTCATTAGAGGCAACACTGGCATTTTAGATAGTGTTTTTCACAGATGAAGCGTGGTTTCACCTTGATGGGTACTGAAAACCCACACATTTTCTTTGAATCTCCTTTATAACCACAAAAAATAAGTGTATGGTGTGCAGTTTCAAAGCAATGGATATTAGGACTCTTGTTTTTTTTTTTAAATTGTGGATGCTTCCGTCTACCAAGGAATTATTTATTATTAATCCAACAGTTAATAGCATTACTGCAAGGGGATGAGCATGACTGCTGGTTGCAACAGGACAGTGCCACTTGCCAAATGGAGATACTATAGGATATTTTTGGTGTGGGAGAATCATTTCTAAAGGATTGTGACCAAGATCGCCTAATGTCACTAGTCCAGACTTCTTTCTGAGGGATTACTAAATAGAAATTGTTTGTAGAAGTAATCCACACTCCCTGCAGGAGATGAAGACAAGCATTACCAATAACATCCGGGAAATAGACAGGGTACAGCTAACAAGAGTAGCCAGGAACATGGTCAAATACGTTGACAAGTGCATAAAAGTGAACGAACATCATTTTCATTCAACACCTGTAAATTTTTTTGTAAGTGTGTGCCAATATACTATTATTTAACTAATATTCTGTTAAATTAGCGGAGGACTTGTTAAAGATTTTTAACAAGTCCTCAATTAACAATTACAATTGATAAATGTCACAAAGTATAAACCTCCAATGGACATAATAGTGTTTTCATCTATCAGACACCATAACAAGAATTATATCTACTGAAATTGTTTTCATTTCAAAAAAACTTCTAAGATGTACATTTCATTGTGTTGAACAGTAAATCAATTGATATATTTCTTTATTGTTTTAATAACACCATGATGAAACTATAAATAAATAAAAAGTCACACTTAACTAAATAGAGTATTAGTCAACCGATTAAAAACACCAATTTTACATAGTTGGGCAACATTAATTTTTAATAAAAATAGAACATTCATTTAGACTATCAGAACTCGGTAATCTATATTTCTAATACAAGTTCTCATACTTAATACGCAGTGAAGTAATTAAGTTGAACGTAAATCAATGACTTAATTATTAGTCACTGATACTAACTTATTTGTTCACTGATTTTCATTTACATTAACATACTCCCAACAGATAAAAATTACTTGGGTGAGTTTATTAATCTGAATCAGCTTAAACTTAGGATCTCTCTGGTAATAGAGACAGTTATGTATTTGGTAAGGATTCATTGCAGTCATTACATGTTTTTTATGAAAAAAAAAATCAGTACTACAGGCCATACCAAATTTTTATACATTATATTAAAAAAAAAACAATTCAACTTTGTCCTCATTTCCAAAATAAATTACTACATCTTTTAAAAAAATTAAACCGTAACAAAAAAACTAAAAAAATACTTTCATCAAATCAATAACAATTAATCAATAATATAACCTAAACTACAACAATGGAATGCTCATAAAATTCTTTTAAAAATATGATACTACTCATTACTGACAAATGTGGCTTAGTGCCTGAGTGATAAAATTATTTCTAGCATAACTAATTTAAAATTATTCTCACACCATTCATTAAAATAGAATTTAACAAACAGATCAAAATTTACATTTAGTATTTTTTTTTACAAATTAATTGTGATGACATCAGTTTTACAATTCCTTTAAAATATTTTCTATAAAACAAGAGAAAAATCGCTGTATTTAAATTCCACTTATCCAAAACTTCTGAAAAAAAAAGGAATTTTCTTAGTTTCAACTGAAAACAAATTCGTCTAAGTAGAACACTATATGATGAATTGCATATTAATTTTTGTTTTCGCTATTACGTAATGATACTAGTTGCTTCTATCCTTTTATGTTCAGTTCATTATAAAACTATATTATAAATATTAAAATAATTAAATTACTGTTCTCTTACTCTAATAACAAAAAAATACAGTTGATGATTAATGCATGCTTAATATATTTTTTCTTTCTTTTTTTTATAAAAATACAATTTAACATGACATTGACAACAAAAAAATATACATAATAAATCACAACAGTCAAACATGTAGTATAATCATAAATTACTGATATAAACAAAATCTTCTAAAAACAAATAATGGAATTTATCAAAATTATGATAAATAATAACAGAAAAGCACTAAAATTCCATTATTTCATTAAAAAAAAATTACATGAAATATAAATATATATATTATTTATATTAATATATATCTGTATAAAACTAACTAATTTTAATATTGATTTGAAATTAATTTTTATTCTTATGTAGTTGTAAAAAGGAAAAAACCAATAACTTGAGATAAAAGAATTACAGTTTTGGTAGAAATAAAATTAAATAGAACAATGTTATTGTATTGTCTAGTTTCTTCAGACTTTGATTAGTTCTCACCAAATTCCTGCAACAACACAGAATATCAATCTGTATTAAAAAAGTAATTATCATAAAAGATAGATTACAAGTATAGTTTCAGGTGAAATAACAACTAAGATCAAAGTTTTAACATGCATGATTCTATAAACTAATTATTATGCATTTCAATAACCTGAAGAAAATCTTTAAAGAGTTAACTTAAATTTTTATTTTATCTTGAATTGGAGTTTATATTCTAACTTTTATATTTCTTATGTGCTTGTACGTTAACTGGCTGTTTTATCACATCTTATAAAGTAGTTTTACAGCTTATCAGCTGCAATATCATCAATGAACTGCAAAGTAGGTAGTTCTGTAGTTTTACACAGGAGGTAAATTGTTGTTAATTTCATTAAAGATGGTAATTGACAACCGCTTTAAACAATAAAAGCACTAATACAAGCAAGTATTTAGAAAATCATGAATAATCAAAAATGACTGTTGACGGGAATACTTCAATTTTTATTAAAAACAAAGAACATAGAAAATCATGTTCTAAGTAAGACTTTGATAACTCTGACAAAGTAGTAGTGATCCATTGCATGAAAATAAATCCTACTCTGTTGAAAAAAAATCATATCTTAAAAACCGGGTACAAAAAAGCAACTGTCAACTTGAATTACAAAATAAATGATTCTTCATGTTGTAAACAGATGATTACATTAGATTTAAAGTAGAAACATTCTCCAAATAACACATGCTAGTTAAATAAAAGATACAATTTTACAACAAGAATTCATTATTTAATGAACGCTAATGTAAAATAGAGTAAGACTAACACTGTCTTTTTAGATGAAACCTATGTTCATAGTATTAGTATGTGCCACCAACTTCAAGCTAGGAGTTATAACAGTAAATTCCTGATGTTAAATCATTTACTTAGTATTTGTTAACTCCAGTTACCAAATAAACCGTTTAACTTTTACAAGTTAAATATTTTGAAATGAAATTAATTCTACGCTTTATAAAATATAATAACAAATAATAAAATAAGATTTATTGATTATACAAGATATTGAGAAATTAATAAATATATTTAATTAAAAATTAATAAATAAATTATTAATCAGAAAATTTATTTAGTATCGCTTTATAAACATTAGTTATAACATTTATATTAATGCTATGTTGGCTAAGTATTATGTTAATGATATTCATTAAATGCCAAGTCCCAACAAAAAAGAAAAAACAAGGCAATAAAATGATGTAAAAATAAAAATAAAAATTAACACAAAGAAATGTTAGATCAAAATAAATATAAATGTAAACAATAAACAAATCTGATTAACATACTGTCCAATATATAAAAGTAACATTTTTTAACATTTTATTAATGGTAATTTCACAAAAATCATAATTAGGTTATAAATATATAAATATTTAAAACTTAATTAATTCAATATTTTAAATTGAATATTTTTATTATTAATTCATCAGATAAGCTCAAAGCATCTGTGTGGGAATAAGGAATGAAAGTTTCTTAATGCTGAAAAATGCTTGACCAGGATTTGAACCCAGGACATTTTGTACAAAGAGATTTCCTAACAGAGGTCAGCAATTATAATGAGCGAATAGTTAATATAATGATAACTAATAAGTAATCAATTTAAATAATAATTAACTGACTATTGATAGATAATTAATTCAATTATTAATTTAAACAATAATTAATAATGTTAATGCACATGTTATAGCTTATTACATGTTTCCAAGAATACTTGTATATTCCTGATAAATTTCCTAATCTTCCAAACTCATGAACTTTGGCTTCATTATAAAGTGAGTTATTCCAAGTATAGCATGAGTGAAGAGAGTTGTTTTTAAAATAACAAAGATTATTACGTATTCACTTTAAAGGTATAATATTTATGCGATTTAAAAAATATTGTAAATCCTATTAATATTGCAGTACTTTGTTATGAAATTCATACTTGTAATTTATTAAATTCATGTCTTTTATAATATTATTTAAAGGAGAATATTTAGATTACATTTATTTTATATAAATTTTATAAAATAGCTAAAATGATAATGAAACAATCGTAACTAGTTACTGACACTAAGTTTTTATTCTTATTAATTCAATGTTTACTGATATTTTGTATATTACGGTAATTATATAGGTATATAAAATTTTGGGTAAAAATGAATCCTTAGACGCAAAAATAATTCTTATAAGTTTTTAAAAGGTGACTACATATAAGAGACCTGGCAACATCATCCCCTTCTCCACCATGACTATAATGTAATAATAAATACAAAAAATTGTTATAAAAAATCTGTCTAATTTCACTTTAATAATTAACATATAATTGATTTATATTGAATACAGCAAATGTGTACAAACTCTATGAGTTTTAGTGTGGAAATAACATGTTTTAGTCATTTGAAATCTGGCACAACCATTTGAATACTATAAAAAATAATGATTGAAAATATGAAATAATTTGTTAAGGAATTCACATGTTATAATGAGCCAATTTAATGAATTCCAAATAAGGGCTCTTAAGAATAGGCTGCTCTTTTCCCAAACTTAAAGGTTATAAACAAACATAAATTGATCAAGACCATTTTCTATTACAATTATGAATACTGACAATCTATTCTGAATATTCATCATATAGAATGATACAGAATATTCTATTCTATATCATAAGCTTGGAGCTTATGTGGCAATATCAAAAAAGAAATCTGCTATTCTAAAATTTAAATTAAACTAAATTTTTAATTCCAAAACTACATTTTATCTGTATGTACACATCAGATGTAGTAGTACAACAGAAATTTCAGTGCACAGAACTTGCATATGAAACCAAGGTTGCGATTACAGAGAGTGGACATCATTCTCCCATTCTGCATACACAGTTTCATGAATAAGCGAGACCAGTTAGAAGGGATTGTACAAATTTATGATAGTAATATAAGTTCTGCAGCTAAGTACAAAGTAATATATTTCTACAATATATTTAAAAAGAAAACAAATTATTACATCTTTTACAAGAAAAATGAGTATTTTAATATAATTATGATCTATATTTATGTAACATTAACATGTTAATGACAAAAAAATATTGCATGTGCCATGTCTGTTTCATATAATGTTTCCCTATAGAAGTAGAAGCTGTGAAAGCAAATGTTCAAAGGACAATAATAATACAAAAATAAATAACATCTAACAATTGGAAGAATTTATACTAAAACATTATATAAGAACAAACTAATCGGTAAGAATATATCAATCTCTTAGATCTAATGGTTTCATAATACTTGAAATGTTTCAAGTGCAGCATTACGGAAATCACAGATATGAAGTAAAACAAAAAATTAATATACTGTGGAAATTTTACCAAAATTAAATAACAGCATGTGCAACTTAACTGCATGTTACTGGCATTTATTAGTTGTTAATAATCATATGAACATAGCATTTAACACATAGTAGGTAAAAAGTTAGTTTTAATGCCCATTTAAATTTTGCGCAAATGGGAAATTCTGCTTTCACAGTTGGCAACAATCAGCTGATGTAATTACTATTTAATTACTGTTTAGCTCGTTTTTGTATCTGCATTGAGAATAATAGTATCTAAATACATAAAATGAAAACAAAGTTTTATGCTTCAGTGTTGGTGGAGAAAATAATAATGATTCTGGTGCCATCCGTGAAAAATTCCACATAAAATGTTCTAATTCTTTACTACCGAGCCATCAACATTTGCATCAGCTGAACATAAAATATGAAAATGCTGGTCTTTGAAGATGCACTCCACAATCAGGTAAGCATACAACAATTAGCTGCAATTAGGAAATAAGTCTTTTATTTTCTAGGCAACAAACTTATTGCAAAAGCATTAGTAAAGACCTCTCAAATGTTACAAGAAAGGCTTTCATTAAGCAAAAAAAGACCAAAAACAACTTCAGAATAGATTCTAAAAGGATTGAAGTTTACTGTTACCAGCCACAATTACTTCATTCACTTTGTGAAGACAATTTTGATTTAAGGAAAGCATTTTTCGAGGAATTAATTATTCATTGTGAAGTACGTCCTCATTTCTTTAGTTCAATGATACGATCAGTGCATGCTTAAAACTGAATGACCTACTAAACTATCATAACATGTTTAACACTTTCAGACCTAAACCCAAGTATACACCAACAGATTATTTTGTTCATAAGGCCGGAGCCCAAGTACATGCCAGGCTGCTCATTTAAATGCGTAGTAAACAGTGATAGACTTATACTCGTTGCTGGGCCTGTTGACTACTTCAGTAGTTCATTATAATGATTTAGTATGAATTTCAATGCATCTAGTGGATGTTTTAGTTAATAACCATAAAAACAACACCTCATGTTCAAGAGCGCTTTAGGTTATGAAACATAAGGTTACCTGGCGTTGTTTACGAGCTTTGATTTGTATTCTGGTTTCTTTTCTGTTCTTTTATTTTTAACATTTTATTTTGTGTGTGGAGTGTTTTTATAGTAAATACGTGACTTACAAAAAAAAACAAAACAAGAAAATAAATCATTCTAACGATGTTTGACAGGATATATCTGATTCCGATATTTTCAGATGTGATAATGAAGGAAATCAACAAAATAAAAGTTTTGAAATCAACTCGAAGAAATGGTAAGTTTTGTTTTGATTCAGATTTTGAAAATTATTAGTTTGATGATGAAGATAGAGAGAGACCTAGACTTCAATATCAACCTGATCATCTGATGAAGATGATCATGAAGATGAAATGGAAGCTGAAAGTACAAAAAAACTAATCAATTTCAAAAATTCATAACTTATTTTACATTTATTATAAATTTCTGGTTGTCTTGTCATTATAAAGTGTGAAATTTTTTTTTTAGACAGCATAACATGTCAGTGAGTAGTGATTACAATAATTTTGTGTGTTTATTGACTAATACTCTGCACCATTGCTATTTCTTGTTTTTATGATATTTTAAGGAAATTTAGATGGTGACAATTTTTTTGGTAGGTAATCTATTATAGATATTTTCATCATTAATGATAGCTCATTTCTTTCTCATTAAGATGGTATAACAAATAATAGGTTATGTATATGCACTAGCTTATTGTAATTTTTTTTAGACACCTCAAAAATGCCCAGGCTTCCAGTCCAGTCATTTTATTAAGGTTTAGGTCTGAAAGTATTAATCGGTAAGATGAAAATCCTCTCATAAAAATTTGAGAAGAAATTTAATTTACTTTTGAATTCATTTTTCAGTGTGGGAACACAAAAGATTAGTACCTTATTCCTTCAATAGAAGTGTAGTAGGCAATTCATATAAAGAGATATTGTTATTCCCAAGCTATTAAACAACTCCACGTTTAACATTGGTTGTTACTATATTTGGCAGCAACATAGGATACTTCCTCATTACCATCTGTAAATTACAGACCATCTCAATAAAAATTTTCCTGAATGGATAAGATACCAAGGAAAAATAGATGAAAAATGATTACATGGGTTCATGCAACTTGACACCTTGCAGTTTTATGTTCTAGGGAATCATCAGATACAGTATTTTATTTAAATTCAAATAAGCTGAACTGCCTCAAGCTGCCAAGTGAAATCTCAGACAATTTTATAAATTGTGAAATAAATTTATTAAAAAAATGTGTAATTCAGTCAATAAATGTGCCACAAATGCATAAGAGCAGGAGAACAACACTTTGAAGATTTCTTCTAATATGGATTTATCAGATGTGAAAAAAAAAGTTTTTTATTAAACATTTAATAACATACTCACCATCATGATAATTACACTAAAATTTCAAGTAGAAAGTTCAGAACTATCTTCATGATCTGAAGGATGTGTGTTGTCAACAAAAGACGTATCAACATCAGAAACATTGTAATATGATGCATCTCTACCTCCTCCACCCCAACACCATCTAATCTGTTCATACCTTCTAAAGCTCTCTGATTATTTGGTTCTAAACTAAAATAGAGGATAAGATTTATTAAAATTATTAATTAAAAGTATCTTTAAGAAGAAACTAAACCGACTGACTATTGATTGCATCTATACATATATAAAAATAAAATTTGATAACTGAATATGTCCATTTTTCAAAACATCTTTGTTTCATACAAAGTTTAAACACTTTGAGAGGATCATTTCTATGAGCGATTATTCCACCTCTGTTAAATCTGTTTCTCAATATGAGTTTTCCCCTTTTTAAAAAAACAACTTTTAAGCAGTTCTCCTTTAGGGTCCATTTTACAAAATGAAAATAAAATATTAAAATGTTACAAAAGCTTTTGTAAGAAACATTAAGTGCAGACATCCAAATACATTCAAAATGTACGGCTAATTCTTTCTTGTGTAAAAGTAAAAATATTCACAAACGACATTATTCGCTTAGAAAAAATAAGATGTTGAAATTATTTGTATCGCTAAACCAAGGTTAACAGAACACAAAGAAATATAATAAATAAAATTAGCGCTTTAATTTTAAATAAATGGTTATAGAAAACTTTTAATTTTCTAATATTTATTTATAAAATCTATATTCTTAGATATACATTCTTTTACATACATTCTTCTTGGCACTTTCAACATGTAGAATGAATTTGTTTAATCCATCAAACTTATCAGATGTTAATGGTTTATTGCGCGGTAACCCTCAAATATTTTGACTTGTGATAATCCTAATATCTTTTCAGATATTAGGCTTTCTTTAAGCCTATTTCAATAATATTTTTTTTCAAAAAATAGACTTGAATAGTGAAGAAACCAAGTTTTATCAGAAACTCTTTTTGGTGTAATTTGTTTTCATCATTCAAATTTTTTTTAATGCACAAATTGTAACAAAGTTTTTTTATAAGTTATCTCCTATATATATGAAATAGCACAAACGTAATGGTTGTAAGCGACAACAGCTGAATTCACTCGTGAAAAATGGCACCCACATTGAAGAATAACAAACATCTCATGCAACATTTACTAGCAATAGCGAGAAGTGATTTCCTACTGTTTTAAACCTGATTAGTTTAACCTCATCTACACTTTAAATGTTATGCAAAAATTAACTTTATATTTTAGAAAAATATAAAAAATTCTGCTTTTCAAAAAGTACTTCCTGGAAAACTTTCTAGGAAATACACAGTTTGCAAAATAGGTCTTACAATATAGTATGACTATCATAACAAGTCTTAGAAAACCTCCATACCAAAACATTTGCTTCTTTCCATCAGAATGATGCAAAACATAAATTATCTTATATTTTTTATAGTTTGTTTTATAAATAAAGTGATATCACTAACAATTTAAATTTAAAATAATTTATTTTAGCTTATTTTCATTAATTAACTGATATAAACACCAATTTTACAAGATCCACTTTATTACAAAAAATAGCAAATTACAGTTAAATGTAATAAAATAGTTTTCAATTTTTAATTTATGAAAGAATAAAAAAACGAAAACGTTATTTTAATAAAAATATTATTTGAAGAATTTATATTTATTTTATATTTAGTGAATCAAGTAAAATAATTTATAACTAAGAGAACAAAATTAAACATATTAAGTGTTTAATATACAGGAATAATTATATTAGTCAACCGATAACTCTGTTATAAATACAAAACTGAAAGATAATTTTCTCCTCCAGACTAGTGTAGTTAGTGAGTAATGAACAGAAAATTTTTAGTTTATTAAATAATGCAACAAAATTACATACTATTATGTTGTTATGTGCCACAGTCAAATGGATGTAGGCAACTTGACATGATATACAAGCTACTCCTAAAAATAATGTAGAATTTTCAATAACAATAAGCATTCCATGCAATGCTTATAAAGAAATATGAGAAGCGATTTCCTATTGTTTTCTTCATTGAAGAAAAGATAGTGCTTCAATCAGTGAAGCAAGTTTACCAAAATTTCCTCCTCCAAGTGAGAAGTCACATTCACTCAGTTTATCGCAAGATTTAATATATAACAAACATCTTTACTCTTGGAAAAAGCAATTCAAACAGGTTCTTGTTACTTAAATATCATGAATCACATATGTCACACCGATAAGGACTGGGACAAACTAATGCTCCTCTTTTTGTCGAGAAATAATAAGACATATACATTTCTCCACTTAGCAGAAGTAATATTAGATAACAAAAAAAATTCATTTTTTGGCAAAAGATAGAATTCAATGCAAAAGTTTAAGAACCGTCAAACATACAATATTAACAAAATTAAATAATTCTATAAATATTTTTTTAAAAATATATAAAGCAGAAAATATTTACCCTAAAGCAGTGTGATAATGATCAAATGCTTTTGCTTCTTCATTAAGTCTACCTAATAAATCACCAAGCATTTGATGTAACCTACATGTTGGTGTTATACTAACTTGTTTTTCTAATAATGCAACAGCACCTTCTAAATTCATTTCCTACAAAAAAAAAATGAATGTATAATATAAATAATGTTAATTTAATATAAAATTTAATCATAAAAGAAAATTATAATTTTCAAAGACAATTAATAAAATGTAGGCAATACTGCACGTTTTGACAATTAATTATTTCTTACTACTGATTTTGTCATGTAAAAAAATAATAATAAAGCAAATAAATGAGTCAAATGATAATTCTCCAAGACATATGTAAATTTATTTAATCAAAACTAATATGTAGTTATATTCCTTGTTTTTATAACAACAACTCTACTACAACCTAGATTCACTACACAAAGATCTGAGGTTCTTATTTGGAACCTAAATATAAATTGTGACCGGAAAACAGAACTGAAGAATGGCTAGCGTTAAAACTTAATTAGAACAGCTATAAAAATTAGTGTTTAAGTATTCACATTGAAATACAGTAAATATTTAAACTCTGTATCACACTAACACATAGGTAAAGTTAGTTAAGTTAGATAATTGGAAGTTTCATGTCAAAGATAAAGCCAAAAATATCAATTAAGCTGAACTTGTAGAGTTGTAATTAAGTGCTGAGATAGTCAAATTTAACATAATCAGAATTATATTGGAACAATAAAAGAAATCATAATTAAACATGAAGAGATTTATATCCAAAGAAAGATTTATCACTATGTAAACAAAAGTACAGAAAAATTGTACTATCACACCCATTTTTTCAACAAATAATCTTAGGAGAAAAAACATATTTAGAAAAGCCTTGAATATATAAATCCATTTCAAACCATGTAAACTGTTTTGCTTCAAAACCAAATTTTTGTAACAATTAACATTTTAATAAATTATTTAGAGAAGCAGAAAAATGAAGTAAATACAGTCAAATCTCCCTGTTGTGACTCTCTTTGTAACAGAAATCACACCATAGCAATATCTCTTAGTCTCATCACACTGTTATACTAAAATATAGTATTTTAAACTCAAGGTGACAAAATCCCAGCAATCTTTTTTTAGTAGTTCTAACATAACCTATTATGTTAAATCACCTGCTTTTTTTGTGCAAAAATAAAATATTTAACAAAATTTTACAACTATATAGTATAAGAACCAGCTGTTAAAAAAGGGTTAAATTTTATCTTGTGAGAAAAGAGAGAGAGCGTGAGAGAGAGAGAGAGGGAGAGGGAGCGAGTGCTGAGCCTGGTGGTAGTAGGCCTGTTGTACTACTGAATGACTGTATTCTGTATTCATCTGTAATGACTGTAAATGGGCAATCATTTACTCCCTGTCATTCTCACTTTTTCCAAGAAAACATTATCATATCACGACTGAAGTCAGCTGGTTAGCCCTGGCCAGTTGTTCATTTCTTTACAACGTTGAGTGTGCCTTCAGATTTCTGAGTGGTATTGAAGTCATTCTTGAATTAAAGTCAATGTTTGTTGGAAATTTAACTTAGCAAGCTCATCAGTAAGCACAATATAAAAAATGAAGACAAAATTCAGTTTGCTTACAGTGAAGGGAGTAATTTTAAATAAAGCTTTTCTTCAAGTTGTTTTAAAATGGTTTCAACAAAAATGAAGTTTAAATTTTCCAATGAACAGACCCCTGAAACAAACCAAAGCTGAATTCTTCATTCAAAGATTAGACATAATTTTAAAGCTTCTGAGGATCGACTAGAAAAATTTAAGTAAAGACATAAAATTTCTTTTCGCTTAACAGGAATCCAAAAGATTTGATTTGAATGCTACAAATGACTGGTTAAAAACTTAGCGGTCTAGAATATGTAATGTTTACAAGCAAGAAGACATACTCAACGCTGATGAAGCAGAACTTTTTTTTAAAGCATTCCCTGATAAAACATTAAAATTCAAAGGAGAAAAATGTAAGCAGAAAACTTTCAAAAGAAAGAATCACCCTTTTTGTCTATGCTAATACGACAGGAACTAAGAAATGTCCTTTGTTAGTTATCAGAAATTCAGTAACACCAAGATGCTTTAAAAATGTAAAAAACTACTAGTACGGCAATAGTAAAACAGCGTGGTTAGCCAGTCTTCATGGCGCGAATGGTAACATCTCGGCATTTCATTCAGAAGTCCCAAGTTTGAATCCTGGTCAGGAATGGCATTTTCATGCACTACACACAAAAAAATAAAAATAAACAGCGTGGATGAGTGGAAGAGGAAAAAGATTTTATTCATGGGAAAAAGAATTAATTAAAAATAATCATGAAATCTTATTGCCTGTAGACAATCATACTGCTCATACCAATGTTACAATATTAAAAAATATAGACATTCTATTTTTACCAGCAAATATAACAAGGGTTCTTCAGCCAACGGACCAGGGAGTTATTAATTGTCTCAAAGGTTACTACAGAAAGAAAATATTGTGTAGGTTTATTGAAGAAATGGTATTTGTACAGAATAAAGAAAAGTTCAATCTGCATCATTCAGTTAAGTCTGCTGCAAAAAGTGTGGAAAAATGTGATAAGTAACAATAAAAGATGCATTCCATCATGCTAGCTTTGTTTTACATGCTGAAAAGAACAATCCCAACTGTGATTTAGAAGAGAATATTCTGCTAACAAAATGGAAATTTAATTTTTCATGTTTTACTTCTTCAACATTTTTGTGGTGTGTTAATGTATCACAAAAGTGCTATATGTTGTGAATAACTATAGCCTTATTAACCAACGTAGAGGTAAGCGAGTTCATTTTTTTTTTTACTCATTAAATCCATTTAATTGTTATCAAAGTAGGAGTACTACAATACCGTAAAAAAAATTATGACCAAGATTAAATTAAGAAATAAAATTTTAGAGCTGTTATAGTTAGGTATGATATAAAATAGGTAAAGTAACATCAATTCTGGCTTGAAAACATCCAATCCTGTATTTTTTTTATTCCCCTCTCTCCGTAATGGAAATCTCATAATGGCAAAGATTCTGGATCTCTTCAAAACTGTTACAGAAATTTGACTGTAATTAAATAATTAAAGAAACAATAGATGTGGGATGAAAAAGAATTAATGGAATTGAAAGCTTATCTAGGAACAACAGAAAAATATTTCAGTATCATAGCGACTGTATACTTCTCTTTCTATCTAATAGATGAATACATCAAGATCTGTACACCATAGGTGAATTGTAAACATTAGTTTCTTGGTTGTATCTTCTGACCACCACTCATTCTAGGCATCAAATTATAATATAATCTGGCCTCATGAACCAAGTTTGTAGCCAAACTGTATCACTTCATATTAATAATAGACACAGTCACCAAATAAATCCCACCTAGCCCTCCGCCAGATATTTGGAGACTTTAACTTGATAAAGACATACAACTCAACTGACCACAAAACTAGATAGATATTTTAATAATTGTTAAAACAGTTAATTCAGTGCAAAAAATTTTTAGACCTTTACTTAGATTTGTTTCTTTTTTTAGACATATTGAAACCTACCTTGGAAAAAATTTGTACAAACTTCAATCACAAACAAAATTTTGTTCTTTATACGAAAAGTATTGTTATATAATGTCTCATACTAATAAAAATTGTTATCTTAAAATCAAAATCTTTCATTAATTAAATAGGGTATGAAACAAAAATGTGTAAAGAGCATATGATAAAAGAAGAGACCAATTTTTAAATAAAACTGATGATTTAGTTAGCGAATAGTAACGCTGAAACTGAAGGTAGTAGACGACTCAGAAACAAGTTGAAGATGTTGAACGATACACTAGACTCAGTACTTTGGAAATACATCAGATATTTGAACAGAAAAATTAGAATTTTTTTTCATAATTTTTTAACATTGTAAAAATGTAGATTATCCAGTTTGGTTGAGATGACTGATATCTATATAGGCTGAAGGTGTGATAGGGCAAAATGGCCTGATTTCTATCATTGTTAAGTTTGTAGATCAGATTAAAAAGAAGAAATCTTTCATAGACACAAGATAAACTTCTCAGCATTTGACTTTAGAAACCCATACTCCAGTGTGTATAAACAACTATTTGAGCAGTGAGAAGGTTACAAGGAGTTTAAGATAAAAAATTAATACAAATATTAACGGATATGGAGAAGTAAGGTTTTAATGAGAAAGAGAACACAAAGGTCCAAAAATAATAATGTCATTAAATAACTTTGAACTATTACAAACTTTTAAAATGCTTTGTTCTTTACTTAAAATAAAATTTATTAGTTAATATAGTCACTATTACATTTTTATTTTTATTTTAATGTTTTTCATTAAAAAAAAATTACTAATGTACACACACATTAATATAGAATAAAGCCTTATTAAGGAATCAAATTCGATAAAACTAAGGAAAATTCCAAATTCAATTTGTTTGATTCAAAAAATCTACGAAAAATGTTTGATTTTTCATTTTTCTTGGCTGAATTATTTATTCTAACAAAAGAACTTCAAAAAATTGTTTTATTGGAAATATGAATATTTGAATGAAGCTCACCATCAAGATAAAGAATTATATTCATTCAGTACAGAAACTGAATATAACAATTTTATGAGGAGAACCTTAGTTTAGATCGAAGAAAATTTAAATCTTATGAGTTAGGTAATAAAATTAAAAAACTGCAGTTTATTTTTCATATTTTTTTCTGTCTCAACCGCTTTACAGATTGAATCGATTGTCAAAATAATTCTTGTTTTTTAATTGTAATCATTATTACTCAGCCTTAAAAAAAAATTTATCTTATCCAGTGACAGGAATATAGATTTACCAAATAACAATAATAAAATAAATAAGTATAAAATCCTACGGAATAGTCAGGGATAAAAATCACAAGTTAATATTACTTTGAGACCAACATAAGTTTAAGATCGTTTGCAGACTATTTGTTTAAAAGAGATAAGATAATATAACCTTGTTTTAAATTACAACCTGAGCATTTAGATCATACGAACAGTAAACAGAAATATATATATATATTTATATCCATAAAAAAATAACATTAATGATGTTTTCATTATCAATAAACTGAATAAAGGAATTGAATATGCCAAAAATAATGCAAAGACTATTAAATTTCTGTAAAGCTTTACAGTAAAGCTTTATAACAATACTTTATATAACAATACTTTTCGTATAAAGAACAATTTGTGATTGAAGTTTGTACAAATTTTTTCCAAGGTAGGTTTCAATATGTCTAAAAAAAGAAACAAATCTAAGTAAAGGTCTAAAAATTTTTTGCACTGAATTAACTGTTTTAACAATTATTAAAATATCTATCTAGTTTTGTGGTCAGTTGAGTTGTATGTCTTTATCAAGTTAAGTCTCCAAATATCTGGCGGAGGGCTAGGTGGGATTTATTTGGTGACTGTGTCTATTATTTATATGAAGTGATACAGTTTGGCTACAAACTTGGTTCATGAGGCCAGATTATATTATAATTTGATGCCTAGAATGAGTGGTGGTCAGAAGATACAACCAAGAAACTAATGTTTACAATTCACCTATGGTGTACAGATCTTGATGTATTCATCTATTAGATAGAAAGAGAAGTACACAGTCGCTATGATACTGAAATATTTTTCTGTTGTTCCTAGATAATAGTTAATACTTAAAATTTTTAGAACAGATTAAACAATAAACTGTGTATACAGAAAATATAAAATCAAAATGCTAAAGAATAAGGGTATGACAGATGAGCAGAGATAGTTAGGAGATTAGTTACCTACTGAGATTACCTGCAGAGATTAGTTACCTACTGAATTTTTTATTAGAGTTGGCAATAAAATAGATGTACACTGAATGCAATATTGACATTACTAATTAAGCGACAGAAATAATCCTTTATAGATAATTAGATAAAACAATAATCTGTGAGCACACAAGTAGGCACAATATAAAAAGTATTATTTTTCCTTAAAAGATCATCGAGTTGGTAGTTGATGTGGGGGAAGGAATATAGCTTTGGTAAATATCTTTTATTTAAATAGCGATTTATCAATTTTAATACCATTCAGTAAAACAACAACTAACTTTAAAATGTAATTAGCGCTTATTGTACCAGGATAATGTGTTCTTAGCCGAATATTATAAAATGTATAGTTAAGAATAAAACATTAGTAACTTGTTATAACATCAGTATTATTTAATGAAGATGATTTGAGAAGTGAAATACTTCCTGTGTTGTAGAGGGCATTATTTGCTTTCTCATGGCTCCAATTTAACAGTCTTGTGTGTTAATTACCATCTGGTAGTTCATAAGGTTGTGATTGTCACTACTATTATAAATATAATTCTCTGACTGAACGTCTTTCTATGTCATATTTTAAAATTAATAAACTATTTTGTTATAAATTAACATATTTACACTAAATTATGATTTTTTTTTTAGGCTAATGATCTTCATTTTCTCACAATGAATTATTTAACAGTTGATTTATCATACAACATTTCAGTGATTGATCTTCAGCCGATGGAATTACTGGCACTTGCACAATATGAATAGAATTCATCAACTTCACACCATTACAAAACATTAAAAAATCATAGTGCTAGAATTAATCTGATTGGAAATCCATTATTATGTGACTGTAGAAATTATCACCTTAAAAAGTTTTTTGAGGGAACTCTAACACCAGAAGCTTATTATTTGATTGATATCATTTCAAATAATCTAACATGTTCTGGACCAAAGCAATTAGAAGGTTTGTACTGGAATATGGTGCCATCAAAACTTCTAACATGTGAATTAAGTCAAATAATAAACGAATCTAGTACTATATGTCCAAAAGAATGTAAATGTTTCTACCGTCCACAAGATGAAGGCTTGATTATCGATTGCACTGAACTAAGGATAAAAACTCTCCCCTCGAAACTTTCTTCTTGGAATATTACAATTCTACACTAAATCATATAAAAATGTTAATCATTCTGAGCTATATTTAGAAAAAAATTATTTATCATCATTGCCACTAGAATTAGATGAAGGTTTCAAGTATATCACGACTTTATCACTTTCCTCAAATAACATTTCACAAATAACTTTGACCGGCTTATCGCCTAATATAACAGTAAGTATCAGAATAAATTATTTTAAGTATAGCCATAATGATTGCACATTTAATAATAAATATTTTATTTAATGATTTTCACACGTGTTGACTATAAAATACAGTAATTAGACAAATTGTACTAAAATTATTTTAAGTAATGATTAAGATTTGTGGACACACACACACATAGTGAGAGGGGTGAAGGGAGGGGGAAAGAGAGAGATAAAACAAGCTCCAATAAAAATATCTTCACCACCGTAATATGCTTTTACATTCACAAGTTTGTATTAACATCTTTTCAGAAATATGAAGCAACCTGGTTTACTTCAAAAACATTTTTAATCTTTCTACTGACTAATACTGCCTCAACAATAATGTTTAAATATTAATAAATCTTGTAACTATACTATTGGGCGTATTTCCATACTTTATGAATATTTACTTCTAATGAACATCTTGAGAAGGAATTTTTATTTCATAAAGTGAATTCTTAGTTCCAATATATTTATTGAAAATTTCATTCAGTCTGTGTTAGATAATATTAACTGTATTTTCTCAGAGTTTTAAAAATAATTTAATAATCAAGAACAACGATTTTTAAAAGTTATGTCAGCAGCTTGGCATCAACAATATTTATGGAAACATTTGTCACCTATAATAGTTGAAGCAGAACTTGTATATTTGAAAATATCTTATTATTTATTTTTCTTTAAAGTGATATTTAAAAATTTAATTTGTTTAAAAAAGGAAAATACGGTACATGTTTGTTATTGCGCAGCCACTTTTTCAGATTTTTATGCACCACTTCAGATTTCATGAGAAAATGAATGTTAACATTTATTTAAGGTAGAAAAAGTACATCTTTTAATGAAAAATAAAAGTTACAAAACTAGAAGTTTACTATTTTTGAACACATGAAAGTTTCTTGTACAATTAGTAGCTCTCTTCAGCCATACCTTTCAAAGTTTGTTCTTTCTCGTGTA
Source organism: Lycorma delicatula (assembly GCF_047948215.1). Taxonomy (NCBI): domain Eukaryota; kingdom Metazoa; phylum Arthropoda; class Insecta; order Hemiptera; family Fulgoridae; genus Lycorma; species Lycorma delicatula. Next base: position 26,027,773 of record NC_134458.1, read on the forward strand.
ACTGATATTTCAAAAAGGACGCAACCCTAAAATTAAGAAAGTAGAAGTCACACGTAGGTAAATTTTATTTCTCCCTATATGACACCATGCAATACCGTATTCAAGATTGAAAGCTTGTAACAATTGAAATGTTTTTCTTATACCCTAGTGCTATACTGGTATATGTTTGTCTCTATTATGTTAACTATGTCGTTTTCCAAGGACAAATATGTGTTTATTGTTGAGATTTATTGTGCATATAAATCTTACAAATGAGTGAAAGACGAGTTTCAGATAAAATTTTCCAACTCTTCAATTACTAATAAGTTGACAATATCGTGTTTGGTTAATAAATTTCGTGAGAGTAGGGGTGTACATGATCGGAAAAGTACGGGTCAACCATCACTGTTAACAATAGAAGTTCTGGAAGGTTAGGAAGAACGTTTGACTCGCTCACCCAGAAGATCTCTCAGAAAGTTATCTCCATTGACCGGGCTATCACTGTTTACAGCTTTCAGTGCTACTAAAAAATTACAATTACATACTTATTGCATCGGTGTCGTTTAAGAACTGAAAGAAGTATACCGTGGAAAACGTTTACAATATTGTCGGTTTCGTTCTCTTATTGATGACAATGGTATTGAAATTTTGGACTGTGTTTATTTCAGCGACAAATCATGTTTATTGCCGTATTAAATTTACACAAACAAGAATGTTGATTTCAGCAGGATAATGCAATGTGTCATACTGCTAATGAAACGCTGAATATGTTACGGGAATTTTTTGGCCTCCAAGATCCCCAGAGCTTACACTAGCAGATCTTTTTCTTTGGGAATATTTAAAAAGTGTAGTTTAAAAATATCCTCATACACTTGACAAATTGAAAGCTAATATTTAAAGTGAAATTTCAAGCATTACGAAAAGCTGGTGCAAATGTTATGAAGGTTAGGAACCTGCATTGGGATCACAGGAAATCATTTTGAAAATCTATTGTAAAGTTATTAAAGGTAATTTGAATATTGCTGTATAAGTATTTTATTAGCATTAATATCTTTGTAATAAATTCATGTCATCAAACAAAGGGGGTTGATCCTTTTCAAATACCTGTTTTATTATTATTATGCTTTTACATCCAACATGGGACCACTTAAGTAATTTTAGTTGGATCTTTTCTGAGAAAAGCGTGTTATTTTACTCTTCCGAGCTGCCCAGTATTTCTTCATCCGTTCAGATCTTGCTTTCTTTTCTTCAACCGTAAACACCCTCTTCGTTGTATTTTGTCGTTTGTCTGTCTTTTGTTTAAATCTAATGCTTTTGTCTTTTAGCTCTGTAATTTTTCCAGTTTTATTCTGTAGGTCAGTCAGGGAAATTCCCAATTCTTTCATATCTTCTCTAATTTCTTTGATCCATCCTGTTTTATATATATATATGTGTGTGTGTGTATGTGAACCTCTGGGGTGGAGTTATAGTATCTCAGCCTTTCATATGAAAGAAGAATTTCCATTTTATATCCCAGTGTAAACGTTTTGGGTTTAAATAGTGAATTAATCATCAATCAGTTGATATTTCAACTGATCACATGATTATATTATTAAAAACTATTTTTTTTCTGTTCATAGATCTTTGAACTGAACCACAACAACATGACATACCTGGAAGCACTCAATAAAATTTTTAAGCAATGCACACCAATTACAACGAATTTCCTTATATAACAATCCTTGGGCCTGTGACTGTCAGTCAAAGGACTTCTTAAGCTTCATTCAAAATCATTTTGAAAAAGTAAGAATCATTTCAGATTATTTCTTTGTCTCAAATTTTAACAATTATTACAGATCATGAAGCCCTAAAATACCATAAGTTACCTGCAGCAGGTTGTGTCAGTATTTATCTTACTAGTTAGTGATTTCAGACTGACTAGTTTTTACTAGAGACCGGATTATATGCAACATAAAAAGCTTGAAGTATACATGCAAATATGCATGAAAAATGTTTAAAATATGCATAGAAAGTGTCAAAATATGCAACTTTAAATAATAATAAAAAATAGTAATTTTTAGTTTTATTTCAAAATCAGTATACAATTAGTAAGTAAATTTACATTTACTAGTAATTAAATGTTTGTAATTTAAATTTACAAGTAATTACTACAATTAATAACATATCGATAAATTCAATAATTAACAATTATTTAACATTTTGTTACTTTTGTAAACACAAACAATCAGAGGTATTGTTTTGCAGCTGCTAAGTGCGCTCTAAGAGGCATGTCGCTAATAGGTTTGGCCAGCTACAACATAAGATTTCATTTATTAACAAGGTACCTTAATGAAAAATATTATAAATATAGTGAAAATATGCATCATCACTAGATTTTAAGGAAAATATGCAATAACCGGTGAAAATGGGCTTAATATGCAAGTGCAAATGCATATAATCCGATCTCTAGTTATTACCCATCTTAAAGATTTATATGGTAGATATGGTAATGTGGTATATTATGGTATATAAACTACGTTTCTAAAAAAGTTAAGATAAAAAACTTTACATGGATGATCGATATGGATTTTAATACTAACGAATTACTTGTCTTCACTCTGAATAAAAGGCAATGTGAGAATCATAGAAATTAATTTTTGAATAATTAAAAACAATTAAGCTGAGAGAAATTAGACATTTTGTATAAAATGAAAGCTGTTTAGAAAAAAAATAACATTTACACTTGTTTAAAATTTATTGAAAATATAAAAAAATTTGGCCAAACATGAATTGTAATTAAATTTTAACGCAAGAAAAATTCACACTATAAAAATTTATAGGTAAAGTATATGGTGATAAGAATATTTATAAATAAAATGTAAGAATTAATAAAACATATTCAATAAAGCTACACTGAAATTTATCGGACTGAAAAGAGATTGTTTTGAATGATCTTTCCTTGTATTAAAGAACTGAAGCAAGAAATCAACACTGAAATTTGTAAGGTTAGACAAATCACTACTGATGAAATTTCAAGGTCATCTCATTCATTAGATTTCAAAATTTCTCATATACATAATTTTTATTGAACATTATCAGTACATTAAGTTTTATATGATGACTTTCCTGATCAATGAATGAAGAAAACAAAGGGTGGATTAGCCTTGACATTTCCTGACTGATATAACAAAGGGGGAATAAATTTCTTAATCGTACTGTTGGTGGTAATCGACACGGATTTGTCATAAAACTTCTGAAAATAAACACTGGATATTGAATATGTATCATTCAGCTACTTCAAAACCAAACATTAAGGTAAATTTACACAAAAAAAATATGATAATGCATATTTCCTGAGGCCAGAAATGTAAGAAGTCTTTCCTGAAACTATCACAATAATTACAGCTACTAAAAATGTTTAATAAAAACAAAACTTTATTTGAAAACAGAATGTGATGAAATAGAGAAAGATGGTAATAGGGGATGTTTTTTCATAGTTTGATCTGATTTACATAAAACTTGATCAAAATATTGCATATGAGAACAGAATCGACTCATCATTATAAAATTCAGGTGATGATAATGCCGAAGCATTTTTCATCCAGAAAAAAGCCAAATAAAAAAATAACCATTATAAAATGAAGTAGAGTCAGTTATAGTCTCTAAACATTAGAAGCAATAGATTTGGATCGTATCACCATATCAGTAATTAAAAATTACACAAATTCATAATGAACTAAAGGAAATATTTAATAAATATTTCCTTTAGTCTGGAGAAATATTTTATAACAGTATATTGAAATTTACTGAATTTCATGAAAATGTACTTAAAATAAAAATTGAATTCTTACATTAGTTAATGTAGGAAATCAAAGGTACTGGACTAAAACTTCAAATTAAGAAAAGACACCATCATTTTTACTGGGCTGAATAAATTAACTGCAATTATTTACTCGGGTATAAGTTGGAATAAGATTTTGTTAAAAAAAACTAGCTGGTCAGGGCTCACTTTTCTTACCCAACTGTCTAGCCAGGACCCCCAATGTGCTTCGATATCCTCATGCTTGTGAGAATAATACTGATAAATAAAACTTAAACCTCGTTCAGTTTACAAAAAAATATCATTATATGGTAGGTAAATTTCTTCAAAGCACAGTTTAGTCAGTACAGGACCCAAAACTCTGAGCGATTTGAAGAGTGTGGGTTTCAAAATAGTCAGCCTTCATCTTAAAAATAGTAGTTATATCCATCCATATTTAGTCTGGTTCTTAGTATTACCCTACAAACACCACTAGGAGGTTATCATATTTTGTTTCTTATTTTTCTTATGTGTTTTTTGGTCAAGTAACTGGAGGCAGGTGCAGCCAGCTGAGTCGCACTACAGTAACCGTGGCTATTGGTTGAGCTACCAATAGCATCCCAATAGTACACGAACAAATCCCTTAAAAAATCGGAAAAAAAAACAAAAAATGGTCTTTAGAAATTATCTGAAGAATAATTGCAAGCCCAAATCTACTTAATATATTGTCTAATCAGAAATGGGAAAAATTTGCAATCATTTTTCAAAATATTTTAACTTTCTTCATCCCTTTGCAAAAAATCTAAAAATTGGTTTTTAGATATTCACATGAAGATTATTATACACACACATAAGCGCACGTGCCAAAAATCAAGTTGATATCTTCATTTGTTACTGAGAAATTAAAAAAATAGTAAATTTCATTGTACTCCATTTTAACCCTTTAAATTCAGAATTTAAAAAAATCCTTTCTAAATGTGCATTTACACAGTATAAAAAGAAACTTAAATACAATTTTTCATTAATTTACCTTCACTTGGGCATTAATAAATCAGTTGGCATGTTGGCTTAGACATGAACCCCAAACCTATGGCACATATTGAGAGTTCAAATAGAAACATACACTGCCTAGGAATACCTCTTTTCCGAAGAAATTTAACAAGGCAGCAAAATACACCGGTTTAAAGTATAAAGATGATTTCATAAAAGGTTCAGATCCTAATTTATCCCCACCAGCAAACAGTTTTATTGACTAAACACCATCAATTATACAAAATGAGCAGAAATTATAAGTCGCATAAGTGCGCATAGTATTTAGTGTTTAGGTACATAATTCTCAAATAAATTAAAAATAAGTAATGTACATCATTTAGAGAATGTTGCTCATATAGAGTTTAAGATCTAAGATAGGAATTAGATTAAACAACTTTTTAAGTTTTATTTAAGTATATTTATAGAGAACCTTAGGAATTTTAGATTTAATCATTCGTACAAATATAAACAAAAATAAAAGAAAGAAAAATTTTACTTAATGTTAGTTAGATCTAATTATTACATATGTATAGTAATTTATTATTTAGTTTTTAAGTCATCATTTTTAATATGATATCTTTATGATAAGCCACGTTTTTAGTATAGGCATAAAGTATACTTTTTAAAATTTTATATTATCAGTCTGCAAGTGGATAAATTAAGCCTGACTATAAGTTAAAAATATGAGATATATTCTTGTAATTTACAACTAAAATTTATTTTAAGACTGATTTTAAAATAATAATTGTTTATGTAAGTAATACAATACGATGTCCTCTTTTTAGAACTTAAATGAAACACAATTGTAAAATTTCTAATAAAATTGCTCAATATTTCAATTTTTATTCTTTAATCAACTATTACAAGCCATAGAGAAAGGGTGACAAAGCAGAAAAATAATAGAAACAAAATATTACAACATTTATGTATCTGATTTATCAAACGAGTCCTGGGGCAGCACCCAGAAAAAATATTATTTTATCCCAGAAATCTCATTTCTTAATACTTAGATATTTCATCTATTTAGGTAAATAAAACACCACATCTTTGGGAAAAAATTAACTACAATACTTTAGTAGTTGAAAAACTAAGCTTTTTTGACCGGGATGAACGGCTGAGATCCTACACCTCACGCCACAGAGGCTGGCTTACTTTAAGAAATAGTAAGCATCTAACTGTACAGAGAAAAATGATCAATCACTTGGGATATTATGATAAACTAATTTTGCTATAATTTTTCATCAATGGCCTACAGCCCAAATTTGATTGCATCAGAGATGCATTGTATAAACATAGAGAGAATGGCTTTTTCAGATATGCCAAAGATAATCTTAGTTACTAGAACAGATAATTTTATGTTATTGTTGAAAAGTAAATTAACTAATTTTGAAAAAGATTTACATAAATTCCTCCTTCGATTATTAAATACCAAATATTTTGAATACTTTTATTTAGAAAATTACTAATGAACATATACTAAATTTGTTAAATTGCATTTTTATACATTGAAAAATATCTATTTCATAAAAATAATCTATAATTACTTTTAAAAAATTAAAAGAGTAATTTTAATATTGTTCCACCACTTTCCTAAAAAGCTGGAATCAGTATTCAAATAACGACTTGTATATATTAACCCAATCTCTGACAAATGTCCCATAGTGAGATATTCAGCGTGTCACAAAACCGGCAGCATCCCAAGGCAAGATGGTTTGTTTTCTCATTTATTTAATACCTTGAATGACTAGTAGAGTTCAGCAGTTACTTTATATCGATAGGTTACATATCATTTTAGATATTTTTCACGCGTACGATAGATTTATCAAACAAATTTCCCTTTTATAACCCTATTCTTTGTAACCTTCTAAGTTTGGTTATGTCCGCCATATGTCATTGTTATTGTCTACTTTGTGCGTGTTTATGTTTGGTTATTCTACTTTTCAGTGACATTTATTGTATGTTTTACTGAATTATAGTTTATTTTATAAGTTTTAAGAATGGAATTTTTAATGATGATGAGATATTGACAATAAAACATATGATAAAAGAAGAGATGCATTGAAACAGACCGTGATAAATACGGAATGAAGGATAAATTAGGCCAAACATAAATATAGTTATGTAAAAATGCTACTTATGTTTTTTTTTCTTCAAGTTTCTATATTAATGCATGTTGGATATAAGGTGTTTTGTATAGCCAGGAAATTATAATATAATAAGTTATTTAAACTTTTTTATGGATTATAAAAATCAATTTCTTTCTGTAGTTATAAAAAAAAGGAAATTTGAGTGTGACTTTACTACTGATTTTGTTGCAAAAGCTAAGTAAATTGATTTTTATGTTTAATTACAGCCTATATTTTTGTGATTGAAATGACATAAAATGAGTTAAAACTGACTGGTTCATTAAAAATAATTTTATTACTGTTTCAATAGGCTATTTTTTGCTTAAAAACCGCTTGCCAGTCACAAATAGCACATTACCAGATAAAAATCTATAAAAAAAACATATATATTAAAATGATATCAAATAAATGCTAATAATGAATAAATTGTTGATTTGTTTCCATTACCTTTTGTGCTAAATACGCAGCGCGTGATAAATGATTATTTACATATAATAAATATGATAGAGCAGTCCATGCCTGGGGACCATGTTCCTCATGAGTCCAAGAAAGAGGTATTAGTCTTTCTATTTCTGAAATTTGCTTTTCATTTGCTAGTAAAGCAGCTAATAAATCGATACCTCTTTGATTACTAGGATCAACCGCATGTCATTAAATAATTATATAGAATCACACAAATTATTGAATTTATAACATTACACATCGAATGAAATTAACATTTAAGTTACTTGGATTAATATCTTTCTTCTCCATTAATCCTACCCTACTGAAGGGCGTTTGTATGTGTGTCTGCCTGTGTATCTGTCCCCCTTCAGCTGAGAACATGCTTACATGATCGAACATACTGCCCGTAAAGAAATCGTCCATTTTTTCTTAAATGTTTATAAACAATATACAAGAACAGTAACAATAATTATAAAATTAATTTTACTACTGTAATTCATTCATTCAATTTCATACCAGATCTTAAAACGCAACTATTTTTGATAAAAATAAATCTATACTGAAAATACTGTTGACTATCCACTTAGGATCATATATACGATTTATTTTTGGCTTTGTAGTTATAATTAAACAAACATATAGGCAAAACACATGGGTCAAATCAAATGGTAAACAATAATAAAAATTAGAAGAATTTTGAATTTATCCTCCTTAGCAATTTATTGATTTTGAAGCAAACTTCTCTTTTTGTTATTGTGTCAAGGAAGTTAGTTTTGTATTACAATAATTTATTTCATAAATTGAATATAATATATAAATAATATATTGATTAATTTATATTTAAGCTTCCAGCTTAAAAGGAATAATGTAATATAGTGAGGAGTAAGTATAATAGCTATAAACAGGAGTAATTAATTAGTTTCTTTATATTATCTATCCCAGTTTTTCTTTTAAGTGAGACATATATAAACGACCTGATGTAAAAGATGCACCATTAGCAATATTTTGTACTCTGAGAGTACAATATTCACTGTAGTCAGTCCCTTAATGAACAGAATGAAAGTGTCATTTGTATGGCTTAATACTGCCTGCATTTTAGTAGACCTGGCATGCTTTTAAGCGATCACACATTTGGTTCAGAAAAATCATTGGGAAACAACTACACTCCTCACTTTCCCTAGTTATACCTGAAGATGGCTACATCAATTTCAAGAATAACTTAAAATTCAAGTCAAGTCACCTACAACCATTATGGATATATCACTTAACATAACAGACATACAGATAACTTGTTACATGATAAATCCCTTGCAACAATGTGATATATCAAACAATATCAATGTGATATTCAACAGATCATACATAACATATAATGTAAGTAGCACAATTCACCTGGCAACAAGTCTCAAAACTCTTGCTGCAATACGATGTAATTGACTCTAAAGTAACAAAAAATTAGTAGTTCTTAATTATCACTTACTTTTCCCAACAAAACCCATAAATCTTGGTAATTAGAAGTAAGTACACTACATTATTTTTATCTGTAATATGTTGTTTTATGTTAATTCTACAATCCCTGGAACCCTGATTTTGATTTTCTTTTCTAAATTCATGATTTCTGATTTTGCACAGAACCTAACTTGAAGAAATATTAGAAACTCTTTTTGATTATATAGAACAATATAAACCATTCCAAACTGAATAAAACTGATCACAAATCAAATTTTTTTCATCGGAATAAAATTTAAAAATGTAATAATGTAAATAAAAAATGAACATTACACTTTAGATAAATTTGTACTTTGTACGACCCTTTGAAGAACATTCTTTACAAGATCAAAGATTTTTTTATTAGCAAAAAACATTTCTGGAGGACCATGCAGTAGTGGAAGAGGAACCTTGCTCAGGGAGGCCTTCAACATCAAAAATTGAGGAAAATGTGAAAAGAGTGAGGGCTCCCTTGAGGTCAAACCATTGATTAGCAATGATATTGATAAGTGGTGTGTTAAATTTGAATAGGTTTACCCTTTATCATATTTTTAACTCACAATTGGACATGAAAAAGATGTGTGCCAAAAATCCTTTCCATTAGACACAGAAAATTAGAAGAATGTGTGTTTTACCTTCTTTTGAAAATCATCCAGGTTTCTTCAGTTGTATGATCAATGGTGATGAATCATGGATTTTCAAGTACATCCAAAAAACAAAATGTCAAAGTAAAGAGTGGCACACTGACACTTCTCGCCCAAAGAAAACTCAAATGAGCAAATCAAAAATCCAGTCTATTATGATTTGTTTTTTTGACAGTAGGGAGATTGTTCACACATAATTTGCATCCTAAAGACAAACAGTCAACCAAGTTTTTTGTTTGATGGTTTGAAGCCTCTACTTGAAAGGACCAGAAATAGGGTGCTTCACGTCAGACTGAACATTTCAAACACCCGGATGCTCCACCATGTCACACAGCTATCTCCATCAACCAGTTTTTGATGAAAAACGTTTCTCAGCCCCTCTACCCATCTGATCTTAGTCCTTGAAAGAACATAATTTCGTTACTACAGAAAACATCCCTAGAAGAATAACCAAGGAGTTAATGGCAGTTCCAGTTGAAACCTTCCAGTATTGTTACAAAGAATGGAAACAATGCCTCTGCCAAAGTATGTCTGTCCAAGGTAACTACTTTGAAGGTGGCAATACACTGATTTATAAAAATAAAATGAAATTTAAAAAAAAAAATCAGTCTCATTACTTTTCTGCCACACCTCATAGCTTCTTGTAACAATTACAACAAATAACTCTACTCTGAACCAGTTTCTTTCGATTATAAACATCACAGACCATTCTCAGCAAATTTATTTCCTCTGTATTCTTCTTTGCTTAAGAGTACATGCACCGATGCTCTATAAAAGAATTGGAATCACAATACGACGAAAGCTTATCTAATTATCTTAATATGGACATTTACTGTTCACACATCCAACATGGCACATATAACATGTAAACTTTTAAAATGTTATAAATTTTTATTAAAAAAAATCATTGATCTTTCCATAAAACCGATATGACATCAAAGTAATTAATATGCTTGAATTGTTCAATAGCAGAATTGACAATCACAAACAATTAACAATTACGATGAGTTGAATCGATTAATTAAATTTTACACTGAATGCCATTAGGATGTACACAATGTTGGGATTCTAAAATAATAAAAGGGGTGTACTTTTCAGGTTCTTCCATCATCCACAATGAAATTGGAGCTTATAAATATTTAAATTTAATAAATTAATTAATTGGTATAGAACCAATAATTTTTAATGACGAATTCACTTTAGATTAACATTTTTTGAACTTATGTAATAGCAATTCATCATTCTTGGTACAACTTGCACTTTTAGTGAATTTTAGTGGTATTACTTTTCAAATTCAAAGGAAGCAAATTAAGAAGATACAACTCTAGAATGCGATGGAAAAAATGTGATATTTGAATATATACATATTCAAATGTCAGAAACAGTAACCATTTTTAAACAAACTAAACATCACAAAATACAAAACTAACATATTAAAAGAACATAGGAAGGTAGATAATGTTAAAAAATACTGTCATAAAAGTACATAAGAGATAAAAAAACAAGTCCATTCACAAATTTAATTTTTTTGTTTTACATTCTTTTTTTTGTAATTTATTACTTTTTAATTTTTTAAGAGTTCATATTCCCTCAACATCATTCATATTTTCAGAGTTCTTTTCTTTCTCTATGGCAAACTAAGGAACTCATTATTGTTCATACTACAAAATTTATTTATTCTATTTTTTTTTTGTCTCTCAAGCCAAAATATTTTTTGAGCATCATTTTCTTCCCTCTATGTTACATAATTCCTAATCAAAACTCTCTCAATAGTTCCTTCAATAATGTTTTTATTTTGACCATAAATGACAATTTCTTTTTCAGTTTCATTTTGTATCCAGCATCAATGGCAATTTCTCTTATTCAAGCTGCAGTCTTCATCTGATATGTTTCCACATTCAGGTATATTCTGACATTTTCCTTTTAATTCTAACACGAAATACTTGTTTTATTTCATTGATTGACCAATTACAGCCGGTTTCTGTAATAAAGGCTCTATAATACATTCTCTTAGAATAGTCCTATTCTCTAAAAATTTTCTCTTAAGAGTGTTCTCTTGACATTTTTATATATAAGTATAACCATACTTATATATAAAAATGTAAAAAAAAAAAATATATATATATATATATATATATATATATATGTATATTTTTTTGTGTTTTATATTTTATATAAAATATATATAAATGGGTTACTAATTTTATAAAATATGATGGGTTACTATTTTATAAAATGGTAACCTAATTTTATAAAAATTAAACAGATCTTATTGTACACATAAAACCAACCAACACACTCTCGCACAAATTTTATAAGAACAAAGTTAACCAAAACAAAAAATACATTGCAATAACATGAACAGACAAAAATATAAAAAGAACTATTCTTGGATTTAAAGGTTTACACAATGAAGCCTTTGGAACAAAAATCAAAACAAACAAACCACTGCACACACAGCATAATCAAACATAATGCCCCTGGAGTATACAGTAAACTGTAAATTGTTGATGCTGTAAAATGATCTACAATGAATATATTATTGTGAATATTTTCACTACTCACAGTTCAACCCATTTATAAAATATTATATAACTAAAAGACTGAATCAAAATAAAAGAATACAACACTTCAAATCAAGAATAATTAAAATTACTAGCCCTTAGTACTTCTTTATAAGCGGTAATTGCAGGTCTCTCCATTCCTGCTTGCTAAAATAACTTTGCCAAAGTCATATTCACCTTAGGTGTTCTTTGCTTAGCCGAAATAGACTGCAATATATTGATAGCTTCATCAGACTGATGTAATTTTACATGGCACAAATGTAACTGGTATTTAATATCTAAAATAATTAATTAATAAACCAATTTCAATTAGAATTTCCAAAAAAATAAAAATAAAATAAATCAAATATTAGTTGATGTTTTAATTACAAAAAAAAAATATTTGAGGTTCAGTCATGTCGTCTGCTAAACCCTAAATTAATTATCAAGAATTTAAGTGATGCAAGACTAAAATGTCCATTATAAACAGACTAAAAAGAGGATATAAGCAACATACTTTTAACATAAATTATTACAACAAAACTTTTTGTTGTCAAAGCAATTTGCAATGTCAACACACCCTAAAAAAGCTCTTCACCTATCTTTTCCATGCACCACATTATCACTCAATTCTTTTCTCTCTTTGAAAACCATTGGAGTCCCTTATAATTCTGAAATTAGACTGTTGCTTTTATTTTAAATAAACAGGTTTATAGAAAAGTAAAAATTGTATATAGAAGATATATAAGGGTTGGGAGAGAAAATAAGAACTTTTAGGTAAATAAATTCTACTATAAGTATACTAATTTATTATCAATATAACTAGTATGATGATCTACAGAAACCTCACAGATGCTGTGTGCACTGACACAAACAAATATTTATATTATACTAACTATCACTATATTAAGTTTGGTTTTAATTCAAAGTTCTCTTCTATTTTTTTTTTATACACATATTAGAAGGGATTCATCATTATTATTCAATTTTCTGTAAATAATTTTTACTCCAACTTTTTAATTAATTTCGTTAAATTTACAATATTACAGAAAATTTATTTACTACATTCACAAATTATATGAGAACCTTTATTTATCATGAAATGTGATGTTCATGACATGAAATGAGTGACATTTAGGTTATTAGCCATCAGAAAATCAACATAAAACGAAAAAAACTTATTTAAGGAATAAAAATTACATGAGCAATGGTAAATAAAGCACAAAACCAGAATCAAATTTAGTACAGTTTTTAATGCAATTAAGTACTGATTGGATTATTGTTAAAAAGTGTGTGTGTGTGTTTATGCATGTGCATGATCGTGATAAAACAAGCAATATGTCATGAGAGATTCATAATCAACATCCAGCAAAAACTACATAAGATAGATTGTTGAAAATTTGTATATACATTCATCTTACAATGTAAGTGCACACACGAAAGGATTTTTTTGAAATTCTAATGGGGGTAAAAATTAAATTTACTATCATTTTTAATTTTTTAATAACAAATAATATATCTACTTGATTTTCGGTGTGTGTAATCGTCATTTGATTATGTAAAACCCAATTTGTAGATTTTTTAAATTCCATGTTTAAGGGTTTTCAACTTTATTTTAAATTCAGAAATTTTTTGAATTTCTCAGAAACAAATGAAGATATCAACATGATTTTTGGTGTGTGTAATCTTCATGTGAATATCTAAAATACCATTTCTAGATTTCTTAAAATTTGACCTTGAAAGAGGTGAAGAAAGGCAAAAAAAATGTTCAGCAATGATTACATATTTTCCTCATTTACAACTGTACTGAATGAAATATTCAGTAGATGTGCGCTTCCAAATACTCTTCAGATAATCATCTAAAAAAAAGAGAGAAACAAAGTACGATCAACGCTCAATGGTGTTTATCAGCTAATGCTAAAGAATGAGCAAAATACATTTTTACTAGTATGAGAACAGGTAACTAGCTAGTATACTGACATAACATATTGGGCATATATATCAGGAACCAGCTCTACATTGAGTAACAACTACTTTTAAGATGGAGGCCGACTGACTATTCTGAAACCGGCATATTTAAGATCACTCAAAAGTTTCAGGTCCTACACTGACCAAACTGTTACTCTGACAAAATTACAACTCACTGATAGTTTCTCATAAAATGAACATGCTGTAGTTTTTATGATTATTATTGTCACAAGCAACAGTTAATGTTGCTTATGAGAATAATAATTATGTTAATTAAAAACATAGAGTCAAGGAAGCAAAGACCCTGACTAGATGGGACAAGGAAGTAAAGCGAACCATGGCCAGCTAAACATCCACTAACCCACCGGGTTGGTCTAGTGGTAAACACGTCTTTCCAAATCAGCTGATTTGGAAGTTTAGAGTTCCAGCTTTCAAGTCTTCTAAGGGCAGTTACTTTTATACAGATTTGAACACTAGATCGTGGATGCTGGTGTTCTTTGGTGGTTGGGTTTCACTTAGCCAGACATCTCAGGAATGGTCAAACTGAGACTGTACAAGGACTACACTTCATTTACACTCATAAATATCATCCTCAGTAATACCTGTACGGTCATTCCCAGAGGCTAAACAGGAAAAAGAAAGAAAGTTAAACATCCACTAACCAATAATTGAACCATTAATTAACCTAATTGAAAATCCAATAAGTAACCAAATAGCTCTGGGGAAGCCAGTATATATCATGGCGACTCAGTGTAGCAAGCCATTTTGGTTTGCTGGTGACGGATGAATAACAAACTCAAATACCCATTCAAAACCATCTATCAAATCGTAGTGTACCAGACCTAAAAAGGTCTGTAGTGTACCAGACTGGCTACTACAGCATTGAGCACAAACAGGCCATGATACAGAGAAATATCTGTGCCATTGTGATACAACTAAGTTCACATCGTCCACTTCCATGCGCCCGCCTGGTCGCTAAACATTATGAATACATTCCTATGTATTCATAATGTATGAATACATAATGTATTCATGAATTCTGAATATAAATTCCATTTCCAATATTCTGAATATTGAATAAAATTCTGAATAGTTTTTGTAGGAAAAAAAGAAAATATCATCACAGTAACCATCAAATGTACAGATCACTGTACCAAATATTAGCTGTATTTTAATATAAACTTTAAGCATTATTTTTTATACTTGTCATTTTTAAAAATCATGTTAAAACAACCAAATTTTTATGACAAAAAGTAATTTCTCCTTTTAACAAATGCACTGGCGCCCGCCGCACGCGCACACAAACACACCCACGTGCATTTCTATCTTATAAATTATTTTAAAAAACCTTCCAATTATTTTTCTCAGAAATATTATAAATTAATACAATTTACATACGTAAACAATACTTGTATTTAAATATTTCAAATAATATAACAAATATCTCAAAATAAGCTGTCAATTACAAAGTAAAAACCATTTTTTATTAACCTTGCAACAAGTTTTTTTTTTGTCTTCAGTCATTTGACTGGTTTGATGCAGCTCTCCAAGATTCCCTATCTAGTGCTAGTCGTTTCATTTCAGTATACTCCCTACATCCTACATCCCTAACAATTTGTTTTACATATTCCAAACGTGGCCTGCGTACACAATTTTTTCCTTCTACCTATCCTTCCAATATTAAAGTGACTATTCCAGGATGCCTTAGTATGTGGCCTATAAGACTGTCTCTTCTTTTAACTATATTTTTCCAAATGCTTCTTTCTTCATCTATTTGCCGCGACCTCTTCATTTGTCACTTTATCCACTTATCTGATTTTTAACATTCTCCTATAGCACCGCATTTCAAAAGCTTCTAATCTTTTCATTTATCTACCCCTGCTTTCTTTGGTATCATGACTATAACCCTTTTTTTGAAGTCTGACGGAACTTCCCCTTTTTCATAAATATTACACACCAGCTTGTATAATCTATCAATCGCTTCCTCACCTGCACTGCGCAGTAATTCTACAGGTATTCCGTCTATTCCAGGAGCCTTTCTGCCATTTAAATCTTTTAATGCTCTCTTAAATTCAGATCTCAGTATTGTTTCTCCCATTTCATCCTCCTCAACTTCCTCTTCTATAACACCAATTTTAGTACAATTTGTCTAATTACTGTATTTTATAGTCAACAAGTGTGAAAATCATTAAATAAAATATTTATTATTAAATGTGCAATCATTATGGCTATACTTAAAATAATTTATTCTGATACTTACTGTTATATTAGGCGATAAGCCGGTCAAGGTTATTTGTGAAATGTTATTTGAGGGAAGTGATAAAGTCGTGATATACTTGAAACCTTCATCTAATTCTAGTGGCAGTGATGATAAATAATTTTTTGCTAAATAAGCTCGGTATGATTAACATTTTTATATGATTTAGTGTAGAATTGTAATATTCCAAGAAGAAAGTTTCGAGGGGAAAGTTTTTATCCTTAGTTCAGTGCAATCGATAATCAAGCCTTCCTCTTGTGGATGGTAGAAACATTTACATTCTTTTCGACATATAGTACTAGATTCGTTTATTATTTGACTTAATTCACATTTTAGAAGTTTTGATGGCACCATATTCCAGTACAAACCTTCTAGTTGCTTTGGTCCAGAACATGTTATTTGATTATTTGAAATGATATCAATCAAATAATAAGCTTCTGGTGTTCGAGTTCCCTCCAAAAACTTAAGGTAATAATTTCTACAGTCACATAATAAGGGATTTCCAATCAGATTAATTCTAGCACTATGATTTTCTAATGTTTTGTAATGGTGTGAAGTTGATGAATTCTATTCATATTGTGCAAGTGCCAGTAATTCCATCGGCTGAAGATCAATCACTGAAATATTGTTGTATGATAAATCAACTGTTACATAATTCATTGAGCGAAAATGAAGATCATTAGCCTAAAAAAAAATCATAATTTAAGGTAAATATGTTAATTTATAACAAAATAGTTTATTAATTTTAAAATATGACATAGAAAGACGTTCAGTCAGAGAAATATATTTATAATAGTAGTGACAACCACAACCTTATGAACCACCAGATGGTAATTAACACACAAGACTGTTAAATTGGAGCCATGAGAAAGCAAATAATGCCCTCTACAACAAAGGAAGTATTTCAGTTCTCAAATCATCTTCATTAAATAGTACTGATGTTACAACAAGTTACTAATGTTTTATTCTTAACTATACATTTTATAATATTTGGCTAAGAATCTAAAAAGTGAAATCTAATCTATCCCTTTAATTTCTCTAAAATTTCTTTTCAAGATAGACCGCTGAAGAATTCTTTTTCTGAATCAGGTAGGAGAGGAAGAATCTAAATCCCAAGATCTTTGGTATTGTGTTTGACAAAAAACTTGTACAGAGTGGTCACACTCTGTATATATATATATATATATAAAACTAATAGATCTTTTAAAACTAGATTCTTAGAACAGATTAGAAATTAAAAAATGGCAAATTGGTTTTATCTAATGTTACTGACCACCTTATTAATAACAAACATTCTGTATCTGATCTTCAGACAAATTTGGAAATAGGTGGAAATCAAAAAATTTAATTTAATAATAATAGCAAAAATTTGGACATTTTGGACAGCTTTTATAAATATATAAATACAAAAAAATTTCCAGCTTGATGAACTTTCAGACAGAATTATGAAGATGACACTCTTATAAAAGCGGCAACAGATGGTAGCACGTTTTTAAATAAAAATAGATATGATCAGAATGTATATAAATAATTTCAAATCAATACCATCAAATACAATGTATATATATATATATATATATATATATATAAAATTTTAATCTTAAAATGTTGGTCTGTACAAATACAATAATTAAACTATTGGTCCTAATTCTTTAAAGAATATACTTTTTAAAGCAGTTTATGTTTATATAAATACTATATGTTTTATATATAAATATTATGTTTTATGTTATAATTCTGTTGTTATGTGTAAATTCTATGTTTTCATAAACTACTTTTTAAAACATTTTGATTCAAACTCACAGTAATTCATACTCAATACTCACACTCCATTAGTCTGAATTAGTAAAGTTTCAGTGCAATGGCTGTTTTTGTTTTTGAACTATTCATAACTGTAACTATTTGTGGAGTCCAATTTTATAACAAGAATGTTATTTGTTTAGATAATATTTACAATTCATGTAGATCCCATGGTGAGTGTAGAAAAAGTAATACAGCAGCATAAAAGGAAATTTATATTCATCTACTACTTGGATTATGTTTTCTTTTTTTTAACTTTTATAACCAGATTAACAGATGAAACCTCATAAGTTATACCAATGTATAACATAAATCAAAGTTACCTTTCTGTTGCGTTTTGTATTCCCGCTCATATACAATACACGTGTTTGCCTCGCTCTGTTGGGAGGAAGGCATACTATGCAATCGTCGTCGGGACAGTCGTGCTCCGATTGCCGACGGCTGCGCATTCAGTATTACAGTCCACTATTCATTCAGTATACTTTATCTATGAACAAAGTCATTTTTTGTGCATTAAGTAATAGTTTATATTCAATTCATGTAGTGTATAATCAATCCAAGTCAATATATAAATAATTCAGGTGTTCAGTGTTTTTTTTTGTAATAAATCAGTTTATATATACAGTTCGTTGTGTTAATTCAATTTAATATTTGGGACCTACCCCTACATGTTGGTCCACCATTGCCGGATTTTAAAAGACATTTTCGTTTTAATTCAGTGTTTCGTGCAGTCAACTTATGTTCATAAAACAAAAAACATTTTGTTACAATCAAAATACTGTCTTAATGGTGTTAAATTAATGCATTAGTTGGTGCTATTGATTATTTTGCATAGCGCGTATAACATTATTTGTGCACACGATAATTAACTGTAAAACATTAAAAACATGAAGATAGAACACCACTGTAAGTGTAACAGTGAATGATACTTATTCAGACGGATTTTGAAGAGACACCCTGGCACTGTGAGCGCGCAATGCTGCATGAATGCATGGGATTATTCATGTGAGTGGTTCGCCTTATCGTTAATTACTTTTCATAAACCCAATACATCCCTTAGTCATAATTTCTTATCGTCATTTCCAGTTACTCCTAATTATTCATTACTTTATTCTTAGTTGTCTTCATTCCACCCTAATTGCTCTGATAAACAACTTCTATCATTAAACAAATGTTTGATTTAATGAGTTCTTGTGGAGTTATTATACGCATTATTATCGATTTACAAATCTATTTTTACATTCATCGTTTTAATTGGAATTTTATTTACTCAAACATATTTTACAACTAGAATAATATTTATTGATTTATCATCTATATAATTTGAATAATATTTTGTTTTGGTTTATGTTGTTAATGTGAATTTAAAAGGCTGCATTTAAAACGTTTGTATTTTACCTTTTTGTAGACATTCAGTCTGTTTACATTTTGAATCGTGGATTTGAAAACTTTAATCTTTAAACGAGGGCTTATAAAATCAAAATCAACTAGATTTAAGACGTTCCTTAGTTCATGTACATCTGATGAGACACAAACAATAGCCAAACAGTCATTACCGTTAGATAACTTTAAAGAAACATGGGAAGAATTCAATAAAATACAAGATGAAATAGAAATTTTAGACTCTGCTCCAGAACTGGAAACAGAAAACGTAAATGAACGATTGGAGTTCGAAAACTCATATTTTGAAACCATTGCCAGGGCCAAACAGTTGCTTAATTCAATTCAACAGAGTAGTTCTGTTAAACAAGAAACACTTGCGTCAGAATTGCCGCATTCTGTAAGGGTTAAACTCCCTCAGATAGACGCACCGAACTTCTCTGGAAAATACGAAGACTGGATTAGTTTTAAGGAATTATTTACAGCTGTTATTGATAAAAACCCAGATATTGACGAGGTCCATAAACTTTATTATTTACGGCAATCCCTGAAAGGGGAAAGCGCTGCTAAATTAATCGATTCAATTGCATTGACTGAGCAGAACTATAAAAGTGCATGGGAGTTACTCACTAAAAGATTTCAAAATCAAAGGCTCATTATTGAGCGTCATATTAAGGCTTTGTTCGATTATCCTAAGTTAGACAAGGATTCAAGTTTTGCAATTAGACAAATGATTGATGAAACTAACATTCACATTAGGGCATTAAAATCTTTAAAACAGCCTACTGATACTTGGAATACTATGTTAGTTTACCTGTTGCCTACTAAATTAGATTATAATTCAGTAAAAGAATGGAAAATTCATTCTCCTCATAATCGTGTTGCTACCTTTGCAGAGTTTTTGGAATTTCTTGACAAAAGAGCCAAACGTTAGCTCATGTTAGCGGAATCAATAATGTGAGTACAGTTGCTAATTCACGTGTTAGTACTACAATTAAGTCACAATTCTCTAACTTTCAAAATCAGCTAGACTTTATAGTGCTGCCTAAAGTTACTCAAATGCTACCTAGTTCAACAATTAATACTTCAAAATTGTTTATTCCACCTAACATATATTTAGCTGACCCATTTTTCTACCAGCCGAACAAGGTTGATGCTCTCATTGGAGCAGAAGTTTTTTATCACCTTCTATGCGTCGGACAAATACGATTGCAGATGGGAATCCTATCCTGCAAAAAACTTCCTTAGGTTGGATATAATATCCGGAAAGATACCAGAGTCTTCACATTCGGATGTTCCATCCCTACACTGCTGTCTTGCATCATCATCAGATGTTCAACAACAAATTGAAAAATTATGGTCTGTTGAAGAATTGCATTTCAACATGTCCGAATTTAAGTTTCATGGTGCCATGAAATGGTGGAAACGTTTTATAATGGAAGGTCTCCCTATGTGAACAGTATTGCAACAGGTGATGAAACTTGACAGTACTATTATGATATCCCAACCAAGGCTGAGAACAAAGTGTGGGTGTTCAAAGATGTGGAGACCCCAAGGCTGTTTGAAAATCCAGATCAGTGAAGAAGAGAAAGGCGATTGTATTTTTTGGTGTAAGAGGGGTTTTAGAAAGAGGTATGCTGGAAACTCAGAAGACAGTTACTGGGAAGTGGTACCAAAGAATGCCTGCTTAAGTTGTCAAAGCTTTCAAGAACCTGCATCCTAATTCAAGGACAAACACGTGGTTTCTTCACCACAATAACACCCCAACACACCAAACTAAACTTGCTCCAAGTATTTGACCAGCACTGGAATAAGATTGTTAAAGCACTGTCCCTACAGTCCTGACCTCATTCCATGTGACTTTGCACTATTCCCCAAGGTGAAGAACAGACTGAAAAAGTGGAATTTTATGAGTGATGATGACCTTGTAAGGGCTTGAGACAATGAGTGTGCTCAGATCTCCAATAAACCACAGCAGGGTTTCTTTGAAGACTGGCTTCGAAGGATGGAGATGTGTATAACGTATGGTAGAAATTATTTTTAAAAATTATAAAAAATAAGGTCGTATTGCAAAATTTCCTTGCGCCTTTTCTATAATCAAATATACTTTATTCACTTATTACTAAGTTACCTTACCATGAAACAAATTAATTACATTGTATTTTAACATAACTTTCACATTTTAGGGTTTTACTAGAACTCTTTTAGTAAAACTCAGATGTACATTTATTCAACAAAAATACTAGTTAAACTGTTTAACCTAGAAATTTGAAACTAGGTATACAGATATAATGCCCAATGAAAAAATACTGTGTTTTATAAGAAATAAAACACAGTATTATTATAATTTTATGAAAATGTTTAGTAGCTCTTAATGTGTAAATTTAGAGTATTTCAATCACCATGAAAATAACTTATAATTTCTAAACACCCAGGCCTAAAATACACTCAAACAAACTTGCTAATAAAAAATAGCAAGATAAAATTCATATCCATGCTTTTGCTATCTTTTCTTTAAGTGTTTACTTAACCAGGGGTTTCTTCATTTCTACACCTCTTAATTCTATTATTTCTATTTAATCTTTAACTTTTTTTAAGGACTTGGTTTTACTTGTTTTAGTCTCCTGTACTCCCTTTCTATTATCTTCCAAGTCTTTGCATCATTGGAAACTATTGGGATATAGTTAATTGAGTGAAGCAAGCAAGGTCCCGTTATAACACCTTTTTACATTTTGTCTATTCATGACACAAATACAACAAAATGTGTTTTCTGATTTTTATGAAGTTTTGCAGTAATGTTTCTTGACAATAGGCAGAGCAAAATAAGTAAAACAATTTGTTATAGAATTGTTCATTTCAAAATGGCAGCCAGATTTCCTTGATTTTCTGTTTATAACAATAACTCTTGATTCAAAATCCTGAAAAATAATTTTGTAATGATTAAGTATACCTCAATTCCAAGAAAAATTTTAAATTTTGGGAAAATTTCTATTTATTATAACTATAATGTAATAGATTTGGATATGATTTCATTGTTCATATGTCATTTAATTTTGTTTTATCACATGGATTTCTTGAACCTTTTTAACTATATTATAAAGTTTATTATAAAGAATGTAAAAACATATCTCTTTCACAATAGAAGTTATAATTGAAAAACTGAGAAAAGTGAATCAGTGACTAGTGTTGGGCAAAATTTGCACTAGCAAAATGAAAATAATAAAAATATTATGAAAAAAAGGAAATTAATTAACTATTTAGCTATAGATTAAATACTACATAAAAAGGGCACTTTTAATTAAATCCACCCATGTATGAATTTCACGGCATGGACTATAACATGACTAATATGACATGGACATGTAGATGCACAATATGTAATTCAAACTTAGATCATCTAAAATGATAATGTTTACTTTTAACTCTTTTCATACAACAAAAAATGATCAAAATAAAACAGGGAACATTTCCTCCATTTTAAATATATGATATAAACAACACTGTCTATTCTATTCTAAATAGAGTAACCAAAATTAATTTACAGTAGTATTAAATGATGTCTATTTTAAGTTGCAGTAACTCATATTTCATAGACGTGTCATGAAAAAAAAATGTAAAGACAGCAAATTCTACACGAAACATTAAGTGAAAAATAAAAAAGTATAATAATAATTTATTAAATCTGGCAATAATGTTTCAAACAAAAACATGAAGCCTTATTATAAACTTTAATATAGTAGTTACACTTACAGATAACTTAAAATTCTTTTTTTATTAAGCACATACTGAAAAAAGTAACAGGAATTGATAATTAATTTAGAAAAGTTATTTTGTAAAGTTAATAAACTAGATACAACTATGAAATTAAATATTTTAGCTAATTAAATTGTCCAGCAGAAAAAATGTACAAAGAGCAATAGTTACAATTTCTCTTAATAAAAATGGATTAATCTTTCTGTATATTTTTAATTGAAGTAAAGATACAGAACATATGACTTAGAGTATACTTCACATAATATCAAGTGCATTGTACAATCACAGTATTAAACAATAAATAAACAGTTTCTTTGTGCCTAAAGTTATAAAGAAAGAAAAACCTTTTGGTTCTTTCTCATGAACTGACATGTGAATGGATTTTTTCTGACAGAAACTTATAGAATGTTATAAAGTAAACAAGTTTTTTATCATGCTTTTTCAGGAAGAACTTCTTTTATCATACTTCTTTTCAATTTAAAGAAAAAAATAATGAATGAACTCATGATTTACAAGATAGCAATGACCTCATTCAGTTGACCTTGGACTAGATAAATTGGTTGAAATTGCATAAAGAGATTTCATATTTCCAAGATGTAGAAAACATTTAACAAAAGCATCATGTGAAGGGCAAAGTTTTTACATCAGACAGGGGAGTTACACATGTTATTGAATTAATCTCAGTTAAATGTTTCTTTTCATAAATTTCTTCCATTATGAAAAGCTATGAGACTAATAATTCTTACCGGCTGCAAAGGGGTAAATAAACATGAAGATATAAAAAAAATAAAAAAAAAATATAATTACCAAAAGTAAATATAAATTTTTATTACATAAAAAAATATAAATAAATATAAATTACCACTGGATAGCAAACGCTGAAATCAGATGATTTATCTGCATAAAGTGAGTTGCAAGTTTCTGATAATAAATTATCAGATTCCTTCATAAAGCTAAATGTTTTTTTCTGATGCACAACCAACATCTAGAGCCCAGCTATCAGCAAATTCATTTACATCAGTACATATCTTACCATCAGAAGATAAGAAATCATTATATGCCTCGCTATCCATTGTGCCTAATTATCCAGCTGTTTTACCAAAGTACCAGCCTAAAAGTTATAAAAAAGAAAATGATTAAAAAAACACATAAAACATGAGTTATACAATAAACCTTCTTTTTTAGGAGAAATTATGGATACTGTATATTACATTTTCCAGTGATTTTTATGGCTACTGTGGCAATTGTGAAAAATGTATTATTTGATGAAAAGATTTAACAGTGAAAAATATTTTTATAAAAAATGTGGATTTAAAAGAAATGTATTATTATACCCTAGCAAGATAGGGTTATTTATTAACAAATAACAAAATGGTATCTGATTCAAATAAGGTACACAAAATATTAATTTTCACAGTCATTTAATACCCATTTTATATACCCGATGTTATACCATGAATTATTAAACTTGTTGAACTTTTCAGGGCTGCTGAACTTAGAAAATGAGACCTGCAATCCAGTAATATCAAATCATTTACGTACAATGTTATCAATAATTATTCCTACGGCCCTTTGTCTAATTATAGTTATTTTCTTTCAAATCGCATTAATAGTCTGTTCACTTCAATTTTTGTAAATTTTCCTTTCACAATTTCCATAATTGGATGATCATTACTTCGTTAAATAATTGTATAAACAAATTTATTCCTAGATGCTAAAGCAGTATGGTAAAAGTAGTATGAATCCTGAAACTGTTCATTCTGAATTGAACAGTTTAAAATGGGTAGAACAAGTGTAACTTCAAATAATTACTTTATTACTTTGAATCGCTAATTTTCACTGCAAATATTTTAAAAACAATTAGTCTTTAAAATCTTTACTTTCAAGATATAGCTCGTAACAATATATAATGTTGAATACTACATACAGTTATTATTAATTTATTTTTACTAATAATTTACATATTTGTCTTTTCATACATAAATCGTAGGTAAATTTTCCTGTAGACCTAAAACAACATATAATCCTAGCTGGCTTGACTACCACTTTATAACTGGACATTTCTGATAGCATTTACAATCATTTTAATCAGTACTACTAATCTTTATGATCACATTGTGCTATATATATTGAATATGTGCCACAAAATTGCTTCAAGTTTCTTAATAATAAAGTAACAAATTATACGTAATGTTATGATATTAAAAAAAAAATTACTTTTAAAAAGTAATCGGTGAAGTCAGAAATGTACAATAAAAAGTAAACGACAAATAATTATTCTTCAAGTTAAGTGCAAATGCTAATTAACGGTATAAGAGAATACTTTTGTTGATGTAGAAAAATAAAGTTTTGTCTATGATTCTAAAATATATACCTTTATATCCCACATTACATTTTTACCAAAAAACCTAGAATCACAGATATAAGTGTTACAAAAACAAATTAGACATAAATAAACTTCACTGTATACTTTTTTTATTTAATGTTAAGATAAATTAAATGATAAAAATAATAAGAAACAATAAAAAAACTAAATATTAAAAATATTTTTTACAATTCCTTTGTAAACATTCTTGTAAATGAAAAAACTATGAAACTTAACATAAAATTTAAATTAGAATACTATCCTTACTGGTCAAAATATTTACCTTCTTGAAAACTAGAAATAATAATATATCAATTAAAATCAGTAAAAAAATTTTATTTGTTAATTGTGTAAGGTGACTGATTAACTCAAAAGTTAAAGTTCATTTTACACTCTATTCTAGATTCAAATCTAGCATGCCGACCAACACCCTATTTGTTTACTTGAATTTATTCACTGTAAACTCACAAGGGCCTTCTTTTAAAGAGCTTTGCTAGCAGCTGTAACAGCCATCTATTTCATTGAATCGACTTTACAATGCTTTTTAAACTGAGAAAACAGAGATCTCAGATAGTTCTAGTAAATGTGAGTTCCAGATACAGTAGATGTTATGCTTAAATTAAAAAAAGTAATTTCTTAAGTTACGTTTGTTAAACTGCTTTAATAAAGCAGATGATAGCTAATTGACGTGCCTCACACATTTAACAGTTCATTGAATAATGATTTAATATATTTGTGTTGACTGTTTTATTGAATGTTTTATAAGTGTATTGAAAACTTTAAAGTTTTTAATAAATATAAGAAAGAAAAAATAGCCATTTAAAATAGTATACCTTGTATTGGATTATTGGAAGAGAGAACTACTTGTCCTACTTTATCTGATAGGCACTTTCACCATTAGGCTTATCAGCTTATCAGCCACTGGACAAGAAAGATTCCCAAGTTTGTCCATCCTATAAGATAACAAGGAGTATGGTGAATCTAACAGGAACAGACTGACACCCACAGAACTGACAAAGGGAAAGATTGGATCAAGGAAAAGGAAAGGGGACAGGTGAAAAAGGATATCTATTCATTTGTTTAATTTATCAGTATACTGTCTCACCCAGGATCCAGTATGTATTTATAAGGAAGGTATGAAAAGTCTGTGCAAAGTCTGAAAGTTGGCACCACCAGCGGATATCGAAGTGAATTTCAGTAAGTAGCATCTTTTGGAAGAATGTACAAGTTTTAACCTGATCAGTTAATTTCTCTGTGTTTGGCATCCATTTGTATTGAGAAATTGGAGTGATTTCTAAAAAAAATTGATGAAATAAGAGTTTCATGTATTGATTAAACATTACTTTATGAAGGGCAAATCACCTCAGAAGATTAAAATAATGGACTTGATAATATTATGGTAAATCTGCACCGTCGATTAGAACGGTTTATAACTGGTTTCAAAATTTTTAAAGTGTTCATATGAGCACAAGTGATGTCAATCATTCTGAATGCGCTGTTGAGATCACTACTTAAGAAATGATCGATAAAATTCATGATATGCTGTTGGATGATGGCAGAATAAAGATGCATAAAATTGATAATGCTGTGGGCATTTCAATTGAATAGGTACATCATTTTTACACCAACACTTAAACATGAAAAAGCTAGCCGAAGATGAGTGCCGCGATTGCTCACAGTTGACCGAAAACAAAATCGTGTGAAATGTTCCATGGGCGGTTTGCAGCTGTTTCAACAAAATTCACAGGCTTTTAAGTGTCCTTTCATTATTGCAGACAAAACATGGATATACCGCTACACGCCTGATATCAAGGAACAATCTAAACAGTGAGTTTTCAGCAAGGAGTCTGCACCAAAGAGACAAAGACTGTTCCTTCAGCCAGGAATATTTGGAAACTGTCTTTTAGGATTCGCAAAGAATAATCCTCAACAACTATAAAGAAAAAGATTCAACAATTACAGGCAAATACCATGCATTGTTATTGGGCCATTTAAAAATCAGTCTGTAAGAAAAACTTCCATAATAGGCCCTCATCCTTTTCCTTCATGATAATGCACATGCTCTGCAGTTGTAGCTGCAAAATTGATAAGAATTAGGGTTTGAAAAACTAAGTTAGGGGGTGTTAGGCATGCAAAATGAGTTCTGCATGCCCCCTATTCTCCAGATCTGACTATTATTTATTTCCCAAAATGAAAATAAGGCTGGAAGGAAGATTTTATTCAAACGAGGTGATTGCAGGAACAAATTCCTATTCTGCAGAGTTGGAACAATCTTATTACTTGAAAGGGATCAACAAACTGGAGCAACTTGGATGAAAAGTATAAGTTGAAAAGGAGACAACGTTGAGAAATAAAAAAGGTTTATCTGGAAAAATTAAATGGTTTTTATTTTTGCACAGACTTTTCAAACCATCCTCTTCGAACTAGTATATAATATTACTAATTAATTAGTGTAAGTTATAAAAATAGTGTATAAAAGGCCTCGTTAAATGAATTTTTACAAAAAAAGTCTTCAAAAGAAAAAGCCAGTACATTTAAAAAAATTATTTTTCTTATCGCTAAATTAATTTTAATCGATACAGAAATAGTATTTTATTGGAATTATTTTCAAAGACAAATAAACCAATGGATTAATTTGCCACTTGGCACAAGTGCAACTTAGCCCTAGGCAATCCACTGTTTTCCACTTTCAAACTGATCAAAATTATCGTTACTTGAATTTTTTACTTTACTTCACCTCTAAATGAAACAATTACTTGGATTACTATTTATGAACCCATAAATATAATATTAAAAAACAAACCTTTGAATGGTGGAAGCCAATTTACAGGATCAATGTATGGAATATAATAGTAATACAGAGTCCAGAATGTAATATTGGAAGGTGAAAATAACTGTTGAATTTCCATTACTGCCTTGTATTCAGGTATTTCCTATAAAAAAAAAATACTTTAAATAAAAACTCTAATTTACCATAATAATATTTAACTAAAAATGTTTTTCTTAGAACAAAAAATTAAGTAAATTGGTGACTTAACTCACAATATCATTTTTCATTACACAGCATGATGAAATACGATGACACTAGATTTAATAAATATTATAAACTACTCAATCTCAAAATTATACAAGAATTGTTTTATCCTTTCAAAACTAATTGAGCCTCCTTCAGTGGAATTATCATAGGCACCCATCTTAAAATAAAAAGTATAATGCTAGCATACATAATGAACAGTCAACATACATAATTATCAACATTTTCAGGAAAGAAATTATTGTGTTACTTTCGAAACTACAAAAAAAATGTAAAAGATCAGAAAGCAAAATACACACAGACAAAAAACAACCACCTGAGAGTATACAAATTATAAGAAGGAAAAAGCAAATGAAAGAAGAGGTAAAAGTTATAACTTCTCTTTCCTTACTGAGTAACTTCAAAAATCAACGTTGCATAATCCATAAATTTACCAACTGCCAATGACAAACTTCATAATTATGTAACCACAACTTTTAAACAACCTATACAGTAAATTTAAATATGAAAAACTACTTACTGCCAAATTTGGGGTCTCATTAAATGCATGCCATGGAACTGGAAGCTTCTGTTCTAATTTTATCAACCCTTTATCAGGATCAAATATAAAGAGAGTTTTACTCTACCAATTCCTAGAATAAAAACGGAAGTAAGAAGATATAAACAGAAAGAGGTTTAGAAAATACTTTGTAATTTAATTCTAGAGTTTAACTCTTTTCTGGCTCCAGTGACGTAAATTTTAAAGCAAAATCCCAATGTCCACTGTATTTAACTTAGTGTTGTATGTTTTGTTTTTAAAAGTACAAAAGTAGACGGTTCAGTCAATTTTTTTTTTTTTAATGTGATCTGTCTTCCTGTGATAATGAAATAAAAATTTTAATACTTGTTTGTTACATGGATTCCACTTGTACTTTACATTTTCTATACATAAATAAGTTTGTTTCAAATGGATCTTACTCACATGATGATTATAGTGGCCAGAACTTAACAATTCCTTGATTTATTGAAAAGTGTCATTATTCTGTTAATACAATACTATATAAACTTACTGAAATATGAGCTATGCCTTCTTATTTTATCATTTTGCACTTTTCAATATCCTTTCAATTGTTATGATACAAGATTCATTGTTTGGATCTAAAAAATTATATCAATGATCAATAGTGAAACAAAAGACTCTCCCCAGTGAAGACTTTTGCATGATTTAAACATTTTTTTATATACGTATAAACCATTGATAAGTACTCAACCAATCAATGCAACTTGGAATCTTTTACATTAAAGGGGGAGCACTATTTTGGGCAGAATATTAAAAATCTTTTTGAAATTCATCCATTAATCTTTTCAAGCTAAGGTGGTAAAACCATCAAACTTGGCTATATATTTAATAAAATTAATTTTTATGTGATAATCTTCCAGACCAAGTGGCATCCAGTTTGCTTTATAAAACATAAGTTTAGAAGAGAAACCACTGGTAACATACAGAAAAGAATCGATAAATTCAGCCAGTATAGCAAAACATTACTTCAGGATAATAGAGAAGGATCAGACAAAGTATGACAAAAACTTTATATTACCCTCCTTATAGAAGCAGGAAAAAACACATTCTGAAAAATTACAAATTTAACAATAGTGTGTTTACAGAGAAAACTGATCTCTTCTGTTGGTAATGCTAAAAATAAAATTAAACCCATCTAAAGAGTGGATAATACAAATTTACAAAATACAATAATTACAATTGAGGACACAAGACAATCTAAAAAAATGATTGAAATGAAAGTAAAAGTAAGTTATATGGCTCTCTAAAAAGGCCAGTTGTGGTGAGCAATCTGAGTTCAGGGTTTAAGTTGTTTAAACCTTTTTAAGAAGCTTTATGCTTTCAATTGAAGTTGCCTAAAATGATTCTTCATGTTACCTGGTTTGCACTCGTATTTTACATTTCCAGTAAAATACAAATTAAGTATGTACAAAAAATATTTTTTTTAAGTATGTATATATATATATTTTTACAAAAATGGTTCAGCTATAATTAATATAGAATACTATTAAATTCTCTATATTTAACTGAGTAACTGAGTATTCTTTACTCTTAACAAGTACTAAATTTTATACTATTAATGATTTTTTTTAAGGAGTAAGTCAATTGTAATCTTATGTTATTTACAATTTTATTTTTCCATGATTTCAGTTTGCTTGGAATTACAATTACCTTTTTTTTTAATTTTTGATCGTATTTAGATAGCTTCATTATAATTTATTGTGTGCAGCCTAAAACTTACTGTAGTAAGTAGGTTCTATAAAAGAAAGTTTTTTTTTTAAATAATTGGTGAAAAGATCTTTTCAATCAGAAAGGTCAGTTGGTAAAAAAATTTTTAAATAAATCTAAAAGAAAATTATATATATATATATAATTTTTATTTTTTTATATATAATCATCATATATATATATATATATATATATATATATATATGATACTAATGAAAATTGTTTAACAGTCAAAATGACTATATTTTGGAGTAATTTTTGTTAATTGTCTTTCAACACTTTCTTGTTTCCCAGATATATCATAAATAGCATATTGTAAGAATAAGAGATATGGTTCACGTTTCTAGTCTAACATAATCAGCTGTAAATATTTATAATGAATGGGTTTTGTTAACAGAAAGTAAAAAAATTAAATACCATCCAATTTTATTAATTGCTTAACCTTTACTATTAAAAAATGGTTACTAAAAATAACAAAAAAAACCTTACAACAAATTACTTTTATCATAATTGGTCAACATAAAAACAGCTATTCTAAGACTTACTTCATATTATTGCTGAGAGCATTACGTGATAAGTCATTGTTGATATGTCTATATAAAACAGGGGTCACATGCTGTACTTTACTGTCAACATCAAAACTATTATACACAAGGATTACCTACATAAATGAATCAAATTAATAGTATTAGTCCTTGATAATATGATGAAATTAAGTTTTGAATGAACAAATTAATACAAGCTATAACTAAAGGAATAAAAGCAAGCGCTAAAATCAGAATAGTACAAAATGATTTAAACAACAATTTCTGAAGCAGAATGAGATCTATTATTGATTTGTATGAGACTATACCATGTAGGTAGATTATTAATTAATGAGAATATTTAAGTTATTCACTAGATATATACTCAAAGTATGCAATCCAGAATGAATTTTGAATTTGAAACAATTTTGTAAATTTGACTAAAGTAAAAATTTTTATTTAAACTATACATTTGTTTCTTAGAACGTATTTTTAAGGATACTTAAAAATTGAAAGGATAGTTTTAAAAATTCAAGAAATCTCGTTTCATCAAATCATCAGGAAAACATTTATCCTTCTCTCTTGTAGCAGTCAAAAATACACAGATGGCATCCCCTGATTTTTCTCCCCGTCAAACATTTTTGGTATATATCTGGCATACAGTTTAAGATGTAGCATAGTATTTAAACAACAATGATTCTATACACTGTATACTGTGAAATATCTGGCAGTAGCAAGAACAGATAACTGGAACTCAATGCGGTCAGATGTGTACTACATTTAACAGTTATGTTAAATGTTATATATCTTAATTTTACATTAACTTGTCTGTAAAGACCACCTGTCTGAATGTTATACCTTCTATTCTCTTCATTAGAATCATCCTTGTTATACTCAAAATGTCACTGCACTATATTTTCCTTTATGTATACTGTAGACCCATAAATTTCACACAATTTATAATGAACTTTGGGAACATTATGATCTTTTGCACGAAGAAATCAAATCATAAACAATACATGACATCCTGAGACATCAGAAAATTATTTCATATGTATGTAGGATGTTCTAGGGATATCCTAACAAGATCCCAAGAATTCATAGTTTATCCCATTCAGTAAGTATAGCCCTAGGATATCACCAGGAAAAGACATTTTTATATTCTAGAGATGTCCTCAAAATTTTGGAACCTGTAGGACATCCTGCTTGAATGTCTATTAGCTATCCTGAAGATGTTTTTGTGCTGTATGGGCTGCGAGTGAAAGAACTGATTGTCACAATCATTGTTATTACTGCCATAGGAAGGCAATCAATTTAATTGAAGGAAGACAGATCTAATAAACTGGTTGAACCGATGATGTGTACACATTCAATTAGCTGCGGTCAATTGCTGTTTATTAGCAACAGGTTCTTAGATTTGAAATAAGCCTTAAAACTTACATAAAACAGATACGATATATACAAAGTTAGATTTTAGCAACAACAGATATAATTGAAAAATTAAAAGGACTGTTTTTAAAACAAGTAAATTGTTAAAATTTATATAAATAACTTATTAAGAATAAATTTAAGTATGGCTTACTCGATCGATGAATTCCTGTGAAGTTTGAATGGTAATATTAATCAGTGGCAATTTGTATAATTCTAAAACTTCACCATAAATTTCATTCGCAATTTGTCCCAATTCATATCCTGTTTCACAACAAAATGTAAAAATAAATTACTGATATAAAACATAACAAGAAATTAATTTAATAAATTCAGTTATTTTAATTAATTAATATTATGGCTTACCTGAAAACAAAAACTTAGTAAATACCTCTGTTGAATCTCAATGAATACTAAATTTTATATTACAGATGATTTTTTAATTAAGCAGTAAATTAATTATAATCTTGTTATGCTACTTATGATTTTACTGTTACATGATTTCAGGTTGCTTGAGATTATAATTTCCATTTTTTTATCATTTTCAATTGTATTTAAACAGCTTCATTGAATGCAACTTACAACACAGTGTAATATTTTTATAACAGAAAATCTCTTATTTTAAATAAAATGATGGAAAGATGTTTTCAGCCGGAAAGTCAGTTTGTAATTTATTAGCCTGGCTAATTTTTTACCATTAACGATGTAGTAATTGATCATTAATGACTGGTAATTTTCAGCTTGAAATTTGACATTTACCCATTAGATGTTGTTAAGATTCTACAAGAGAAAAAATAACACAATGTCATAGTTATTCTTTCTGTAAGACTAGATGACGACATATGTAACGCTAACATGACGTTTGACTGACATGTCATATTGAGTAACCAATAAGAAGGGAAATGCTGAATAAGATTCGGAGTTTTTACTCATACTCTACTTAATTATTTTCAATAGCATTTTTTAGTTAACATTAAATCATTTTTTTTATTCAGTTTTATTTTATTTACATAAATAAATCTTTTATATTGGTTGGTACATATACATAATAATACATTATGTACATCAAGCCAGGAACACGTAGGGTATGCTACTCGATGGATAAAAAAAAAGAACTGCCCCCCCAGCATTTGTCTGGATGGATCAAGGAAAACCTTAATGAGAAGAGTGTTACAAAATATGATTCGAAAGCCTGTTTTTGTATCTTGAAAATTTATTCTAATTTTTAGTGTTCCTGAAGAGATGTTATTACATTTCGGAATGTTTAGGTACATAGGTACAAACATTTAATAATGATGAAAAACTTAGCGATTTAATAAGATGTTTCAATGCAAAACAGAGGTCATCTTAGGATGGCAAATGATGTTGTTACAAAGCTATTAATTTGTAACAAAACACTGTTGTAGACCTTTACAATTACAATAACTTTTTAAAACTAATATACCAACGATTAATGTAAACATTTATAACGTTGATAGCAAAATAGTTTTTGCTTTTAACTAAATTGTTGGGGGAAAAAATGCCTTTTTCAGGTTCACTTCATATCACAGATTAACTGCATTGCAATAACTTAATTCATTAATAGGTACTAATATTTCCTGATTGTATTCTAGGAAATATATTTATAAACAATATGAACATCTTGGAATTTATTGATCAATTAATTACAAGTAAAATAACAATAACATAGTAATGTTACAACATATTGATCAACACGGCAAGATAATTCATAAAGAATATAAACTTCAAGATTAAAAAACAGCAAATACAGACACTTGTATACATATTTAAAGTTTGTAGAATCAAAATTTACAACATAAGATAGCATAATACTCAACAAATTCTTCTAATGAATAGATTTTTTTCAAAAAAATAAATCTTTCAACTTATTTAAAAAATAAACTGTTTGCTATATACTCAAATGAGAAGGGAGATATTTTAGTAATTTAATTCCTAATTATGAATTCTCTTTTTTAAAGAATTTCTAATCATATCAAGAAATATCCCTGTTCTCTGATTCTGAAAAGATGTTCTCTGTTTCTATTGTCACATGGATGGTTAGCACAAGTTGCTGCATTCAACGAAGCCCAGTGCAGGCAGGAGTTTCAAGGAGATATATATATTTATAGAAAGTATCCAAGTCTATTGCCTGAACCTGCAGAACAGTGGTGTGTGGAAGGTTTGGAACAGACCGTTATGAAACAGAAGAAGTGTTTTGCTCGAATACTAAACTTGAAATTAAAGGGTGCTCCGAGGATATGGACAGAAGTGTTTGTATGTTACAGTCTTTTGAAGAAATTCTGGGCCGACTAGAAGATGGATCTCAGGGGGAAAAATGGTTTGACCAAATACAGAACAAGGCTACTGAGATGTGCTATGTCATCTCCGTCACACCATCTCAGACTCCAGATGGGGGATTGGGACGGGTCACAAGTTGGTCACTGGAGGAGCTTTGACAGGTGGTCGAAGATAGAGTTGTTGATGTTGACCTTGAGTAGCTGGTTCTTAGGGACTCTCCCGAAGCCATCTTTCAATCCTCCACTCTTATGGAGGACACTGACGGATTGGATAAAGGAGTTGGATCCACCTGGGTTGTTGACATGGCAGCTGGAATTGAGCATTCCCAGCATATGACAGTACACTAGAAAGCTCCGTGGCTTAGGTTGCTACTGGTAAATTGAAACCTTCAGATTTTCCTTTTGCAGTCAACTACTCGGGACCTTTCCGAGGAAGGTAGAAGCAGCATGGTGGCACTCTGTCAGACCGATTACGCTCTGGTCTTTGACTCCATCAGCAGGGGATCGTGGGATGGCCTCTATCTGCAATCCATCCTGCGGGTGTTGTTGGATAACAGGATCGAAAAGTGTGCTTTTGTGGTCTGCAAGGGCAGATTGGGCAAATTTTACTACAGCCTGTGGAGTATGTAGGCAGAAGGGCAAGGAAGCAACTTCTCGTACATTTGATACAGGCGTCGCGCCATCATCGATGCCTACAGGCAAGAAGCGACCTACGGGTCCACCGTTGTGGTTAAGGCGGAGGGGTGGACCTTCGCAGATCTTCTCAGTTTGGTGAAGGGGGTGGTTTCACCCGTGTAAACTGAGGTTCCTTCCGTCCAGCAGAGCAAAGGGAAGAATCTTTACCTCCGGGTTTGGGCGGATAGTGGTGCATCAGATCAACTGAGTAAGGAAATCACCGAAAAGGTAGTGGGTGATACCATGGTCCTAGCTGGTAGACGTGGATACCCTCACGTCGCAGGACGAGTTTATTCGAGAGGTTCGCAAAACAATAGGTGAGTTGGTCACTATTGATTCTTATCAATGCAGCCGGCTTACACACAGGTGGTCACGTTGGCACTGCCCCTCATTCTGGAAGACAAACTATTATTTGATGGGAATATTACTTCATAGGAACGTCATGGTTTCTTTGAGGGAAAGCCTCACTCCCGGGGGTGGTCCTACCTATGATGATATTGGGCGGCGACTCCCTTGAGGGGTAAAAATTAGACCGTAGTCCTGGTGGGGAATCCCAAATAGAGGCAAGGCATCAAAACCGCAATCCCAATGGGAGTCCTTTGCCCTATGGCATGGGGGCAAGATTCCTCTACTTGAGGCATGACAATCAAAAAAACCAAGTCCTGGCTACTTGGGCAGGGCCTTGTGTCTTTCCGAGGTAGTTTTAAGGTGAGGGCACCCCCCCCCCCCGGAACTGAGTTTATGCTTAATTGCGGGTCTGGCTCTGGAAGGGAGGAAACAAAAGATGACAAAAAAAAGTTTAAAATATGTTTTTGCTATAATTAAGCAATAATGATGACGGAATACAAACATATATGAAATGAGTTGTTTATTTATTATAGATTATAATGTTATTTTCTTTGACGTGGTGTAGTTTTTACGAAAATTATTTCTAAATAGCACCGTTTGCACCAATAACTAATATTATTTTGAACTTTGTAGGCCTACAAAATTCAAAATAAAAATATTAAATTATACAAAAAAATATATAAATAAATAAATAATTTATGAACACCACAGAAATATTAATTTCGAACTATAATAAACGTAAAACATGTAATGATTTCATACAAAATAATCTATAAATAGCAGCTCAAATAAATAAATACAGTAGAATACGTAAATAACAAATGAAATAAATAATTAAATGACAAATTTAAATAAATAAATAATAGAAAAAATAAATGAATATAGTAGAATAAACAATAATAAAAAAATAAAATTAATAATAAATACAAGTCTATCATTTTGGAGGTCTTACTTTTGTGGTAATCAGTAGTAGCACATGTTCCACATGGTGAGTTATAGGAGGCAAGTAGAGGCAGCTTGTAGGGAGGACCGGACTTTAGATTTTACATACACTATAGTTTTTAATACAGAAGTTTTATATTTTTCGGTTCTTTCTTAATTACTGATGTAGAAATTTTCAAATATTTAGTTAAGAATATATATATATATATATATTCTTAACTTATATATATAACTTATATATATATTCTTATATATATATATTCTTAATATATATATATATATATTCTTATATATCTTATATTCTTATATATATATATAGGAAATTATCTTTTTAAGGTAAGAAAATATACATATATGAAATTATATTTTTAAATTAAGAACAATTGATGGAAATTATTATTATAGTTGATATAATGTAATATTTTTGTATTGCTTCAAGAAAATTGATTGAATCATTGTACCTGATGTTTAGATATAACTAAATATACATAAAGAATTGCATATACACACACTTATATGCTCAATTAAACATCAACTAACATTTTTGCAGGTTTTATATATCAATTTTGAGCTGGTTTTAAATATGGCAGTCTGTATGTATATATATTAATTATATCCAATAACATACAGTGCCAGAATTAAATAATATACTTCATAAGTACCATATTTAAATATGAAATATATATTTCTAATAAATTACAAATATATTAACATTTTAAAATAAGTATTAAATTGGTACTTTATTTATTTCCAAAATAAATTTTTGTTTAAATTTGTCAAAATCTTTATTAATTCAATATTCATTCCTTAGTAGATTGAAATTCACGACTGAAAAATTTAGAAAAATATAAACTTAATAGTCTTGATCGTGATTCCTAGACTTTATTAACAGTTCAGGAAAAAGAAACACAATGCATTTAAAAATTAACTACATGAACAAGGTGAAATAGACCATATCTATAAAAGTTGAGATAATGAAAAAATAAAAAAAGATATAACTGTTGCATTAACATTTAAAATAATATTTTGTTAATTTCTTTTTATTTTTTCAAATTGTCACTTGGTCCTTTAATTATAAAATATCAGATTAGTAAATATTCTCTAATTTGAATTACAATAAAAAATTAACAATTCACAAAAATAGCAATTCATACATATGAGTATAACATTTTGTGGTAGAGTATCAGTAATCTGAATGATAAATATCTAAATATGATAAAAAAGTGTGACCTGATTTGAAAATAAACTTTAAAGAAAACCTTAAAAACTTTTAATTTTTATTAATGATAACAGTGAAATTACCTTTTTTAATCCTCAATAATCACACATACTTCCAATTTGAGTAAAAAATAACACTTAATTACACATAGTCAGAAACTGTGTGTTTTTTATGGCATAAAACATTCTCTAAAAGATGAGAGAAGATTGAAAATGAGTGCCATCATCAAGAAGGTGTCTGACAAACGAGAACATTGTTGCAATTTGTTACCATTTGATGACTGACAATTGCTTCATCACTGATGAAATTGCTGCTTAACTTGAGATCATTATGGCAGTATGCAAAAAAATCATTCATGATGAGCTTGGGTACAGCTAAGTGTCAACTTGTTGGGTTCTGCTCCTTCTCTCAAGGAACCAAAGAAATGATGCTTGTCTCTTGACATCTGCCAATGGCTACTGAATTAGTATGAGATCAAGGAGAACCTTTTTCTAACCATTTATTTATAACCATTTTCGTAACAGTAAAATTCAGATTATGACAATCAGGGAGCAGCTAGTTTTACAGATGCTCAACATAGTCGACTAAGATAAATATGGAAAGCCGTTGCTGAACAAAATATTCCAAATGAACAGGATGTCAAGAAGCATATGTTAGAAGCCATTTCAGTAAGAAATCAACAAAATTGGAAAATTTAATGACGATATGCGCATTGGTATGTAGATACTGCAAATGTTTGGGGATGAACTATAGCACAAATGTAAAACTTATATCTACAATGTGTAATAATGAATGTAAAAAGTTTATGTGCTTACCGTACTTTACTAAACATCACTGACAGTAAAATCAGATTTTGGAATAAAAGGACTAGTGCTAATTTTGTACTGTAATTTTATTATTTTTGATTACTTAGAAAACGTATATGTACATTAACATTAACAATGAATTTAATTTAATTAGAAGATATTAATTGGGAGAGTAATGCCAATGATACTGACAACACATAAATGATATGTGCAACATTATGAGGCGAGGAGTAGCACTAGTGCACTCACTTTTTTTTATTTGAGGTTAGTATTAAATTTTAACTATATATACATATAAAAACATGCTTTAAAAATTAAAAACAGTTATAATTTGTTATGGTCTGACAGACAGGTTTTCCCTTGTGCACTGTGGCACCAGAACTACTTCCTATACACTAGGCCAGCCAACATATTAAAAAATATAGGTAATATTTGATATGTTCTTAAAATTAATGTGAACCATTTTTTTTCATAATTATTTTAGTTTATCATCAAATATTTTCTGAAAAAGTATTTGTATCTCATAAGATCCACTGTGTAGTACATACTTGAATTTTAGTTGAGGTTATGTTTGATTGCTTACAAAACTGTATGCATTTATATTTACATTTACAGCATGTTTTCTGCTGTCATTCTGAAATTTATTCATAATCTTTGCTTTTTGAATTTTATAAATTTCATTTATTATATTTCTTGAACAGCTTTGTTATAAAATATTAAATTTCTGCCAGATGACAATATCATTAAATAGTGATGATGAACTAGAAACTGTTTTCTAAAACAGTTTATGCCTGCAAAGCCACATAGATGGGGATACAAAATATTCATTCTTGCTGGAATAAGGGGCTTTGCAAACAAAGTAGAATGAGACTTAGGACCAAGTGCAAATATAATTGTAAGATTCTCGAATGATTTCGAGAACTATCACTATAAGCTATATTTTGATAATTATTACATAACTCTTCCTCTTCTTGTGGAACTGGAAAAGAGGCAGATTCATGGTCCGAGTACCTTTTGCAGAAATCGATTTCTCGGCATTAAACTTTGTAATGAAAAGTATATGAGCAAAATGCCTTGTGGGTACTCTGAAAAGTGCACTATTTCAATTGAAGTAGTAGAGATATCAGCAGTAGGAAAAGATAACAGAACTGTTATCTTGGCCTCAAAATTTGTAGAAGAACCTAAAACATCAGTAAAAAGGTATGATAGAAAAGAACGCAAAACAATTAATGTCGAATGTCCCCAAATAGTTACTATATACAATAAACATATGGGAGGAGTTGACTTATCAAACAGCACGATAGGTATAGGAATAGTTTAAGAAGCAAAAAATGGTATTTTAGGTTGTTTTACCATTTACTAGGCTTGGTAATTGTAAATTCCTGGTTGCTGTATAAAAGGGGTTGTTCGGAAGGAGGTGAAAAAACTAAATTAAAGCTTGCTCAGTTTTTCACAGAAATCGAAGTAGCCTTATGCAAGTACGGGGAACCCATCACTCCATCAAAAGGTCAGACCCGAAATGAAGTTGAAGAACAGATACGACTAAACAACAAAAAGGTCCAGCTGCTATAGCACCACCAAGAGATGTGAGACTGGATCAAACATCATATTATCTCCTCTTTTGTGATACATGTCCCGCTTAGATCCAAACCAATTTTTGGGACATGGAAGTAAAGCAACGTGGGGAAACATTTGTTAAACAATTTTTCTATTATTTAGGATGCATTCTACGTGTAATATAAGTTTTTTCATCACAAATAAAAAAGTTATGCAGTAAGGGTTATTATGTCTGGAAAGTGATTTGTTTTTTGTTTCTAAAGTGAATTTGTTTTGAAAGTGAAGTTTTTTAGAACACGAGAAGTGTTAAAGAGACTGCATTCCAAAATGCAAAATTCGTCACCAACTGAGCCAGTACCATTGACGTCAGGAGGTACAACTTCAACCTCCACAACTGATAAAGGAGATTGTATAGAGAGAAATACAATTCGCCATCATGATTTGGGGACATCTAAGGACACATTCTTATTCCATTCCTAAGTTGTAAAATGAAGCAGGCTGTTAATACTCCTTTTTTGACATAAGTATCATTATTGAAATGTTCATCAGAAATAAACATTTTCAGATGCAGGAACACATGAAAATTATTCTAACAGCTAAATGTAGGTTGAATTACGTTCCATTTCTTTTAAGAAAAAGAACATTTGAAGGCATCCCATTCAGATAAGATTTGAAGAATAGAATTTGAAAAGCAGTATTAAGCTTAGGATTTTAAAGAAGCAATACAACTTTACAAGAAAGCACTAACACCTTTCAATATGGATCACGTGTCACAGTGTTAATCTCACAATAGGAAGCTACGTTTACATTTGTACCTTGAAGCACAAATTCAACTAGAAATCTTTTCTGTCCCAAAAACTGTGCAAATGAAGTTATAGGCTGAAATAGCCTGAACATTTTGTTTTCCTATTATGAGAATGCAGGTCATACAGGACATTAAAGCAGCAGCTATAAGTATTCATAGATCTTTGCAAAGACTAAGCTGGAAAAAGAACATTTTACTAAGATCAGTCCACACTGCATAAGGAGAATGCTGAAGTATTATCTGTATTGAATGCAGGTTTTCTATCGGCTAACTAATGCTGATTATCCTAAAAGGTTCACAAATGTCAATGCTTCAAGAACTTCATTAGAGGCAGCATTGGCATTTTCGATCAAGTGTTTTTCAAAGACAAAGTTTGGTTTCAGCTTGATGGGTCAGAACTACCAGAATTGGAGTACTGAAAACCCACACATTTTCTTTGAATCTCACCTACACCCACAAAAAATAGGCATTATGGTGTGCAGTTTCAAGGCAAGGAATAATAGTACCCTTGTTTTTTGCAAAACTATGGATGCTGCCGTTAGCAAGAAATTATCCAAGCTCATAACCTCACTGCAAGAGGATGAGCATGACTACTGCTTGTTGCAACAGGACAGTGCCATTTGCCATATAACTCGCTCTACTATGGAGACGCACAGCTTTTTTTTGGTGGAAGAATCATTTCTAAATAATTGTGGCCACCGAGATTTCCTGATCTGACTAGTTCAGACTTCTTTCTATGGGGTTACTTAAGAGAAATTGTTTACAGCAGCAATACACACACCCTGCAAAAAATTGAAGACAAACAGTAAATAGACAGGGTACTGCTAACAAGAGTAGCCAACATAGTCAAACATGTTGATAACTGTTTAAAAGTGGATGGATATCATTTTCAACACCTGTAAATTATTATGTTAAGTGTTTACAAATAAACTATTACTTAAAAATTAAAGTAACTGACAGTGCCTCTTTTAATTTGAACCCCTTCATTTCAAAATATAATGGTGCTACAATGTTAGATCACATCCTGTCTCCAAAGACAACTTCTTCAAGAAACCACCTTCTTGTGTCCTCTAGCCACATGAGAAAGATCAAAACATTGCCAGCTCACTTTATTTTCCCTCAAAAGATGCCTTCAGCATTCAGTGATTAACACTGGTTGACAGTTCGAATAACCTAGATGTATTGGGGCAATTTCACAGAGAAATTATGTAAACTTTTATGAAAAGAAGTAAAGAGCTGTAAGAATCACAATTATTATTACTTGCAAAGTCCACTACATGCATCAAATCATTAATGACCACAAACAGCCACCAGCAAGTTATCATGCACTTTATCAAACTACAATTCACCTCCTATCCTCCTCACGAACGGTATTTTCACTGAACATCTAGATCTATACGTATCGTAATCTTTGGATTCAAAACACGGTATAAATAAAGCTGTTTTTCACAGTTGGCACACTGTTCCAACACTTTTAAATACAGAATGCATGCATAAGCACACACATATACATACCAACAAATACTTTCTCACGTATGGCATCTTTAGCTTTCTAATAGTGGAAAATCAGTACAAACATTAGCCACAGTGCTGCAATGGAACAATTCAATCAACACTTTTTAAAATATACTTTGTATATTGTTTAGTTATTTACAAGTAATATTTAGTTGTAGAATGGATAAATAATCAAATAAAAGTGAAGTTTCTGTACAGAAAGAATTATCATAAAGTATTTTAAAATTAAGAAAGAAAAATACTCACCAATTTTTTACTTGTTCTGCAAACAAGATATTCACGATAGAATTCTGGTGTCATTGGACACTAAACTTCAGCACACTGAACACGTGCAATATAACCTCTCTTTTGTAATTCTAACCAATTAGCTTCATATAATTTTGGACCGATCAGGAAATTAAGATCTGCAATTTTGTCATCTTCTCGTAACAAAGTTGCAGTTAAACCCAATTTACAATGCGACTGAACTATGGTTAATACACGTCGAAACATTTTAGCAGGTATAGTATGTACCTCTGTAAAAAGAAAATATTTTTGCTATTAGCATTTTCTTTCAATATTAAAACAAAAATCAGTTAATGTCTAAAATAAGTTAAACAGATCTAGATGGATTCTGTAAAGAATACATGATAAACCTGATTACTAATAATACATTCTTTACGGTTAAGAAACTCAAAATCCCTGACATTACCTTTTGATAATTTATTATTTATAAAGTGTAATAAGAATTATGTATCATTTATTTTCAGCACTTATATTTGTTTAAGCATTTTTAGTTTAACATTTTTATAGTTAGGCAAATTCTAACTAATTTTATATCAAAGTTCCTGAATATACAGTACTATCTTATACATAAGTCTGATAAAAAAGGAAACTGGGTGAGATTGTTAGAACATGGTGAAAAACAATAGCAGTCCTGCTCATACAATAAACTTTTTTATCCAGTATCTTTTTCCTCATTTATTAACCGCAAAAATGTTTAAATAAAGACAAACTAATTAATCCTACTGAAAATCAAACTAAGAATCTCTACCATATCCAAAATTATTTCTTATCACAGTCTAAAAATCAAAGTTGTGGCCCAAAACCTCCTTGCTTGTAAATACCAGAATCTAGCTCTTATCAAGTTGTATCCAGGCAAGTTTTTATTTCTTCTCCTCTAACAAATTACTTAATTTTTATTAATATGTAATAAAAAACTTTTAATTTCAAATACAATTATATATTTTCCTTCCTAATGCAGTAACCTAAATCAGTAGGAATTATACACTACCATTTCACTCTGTGTCTTTCATTCACATTTCTCCTATCTCATCCACAGTTTAGTTAATCTTGCTTTTATATTTTTGTCAAACTGTCCAATTTATAATTTTTTTTTTAATCTAAATTTCCCAACACAGCATTCTCAAATGGAAGGGACAACTACCTCTTTCCTTAAGGAAATTATCATAGTAGTTAGTAAATTAAGTACAAGAATCTTCT
Organism: Lycorma delicatula; assembly: GCF_047948215.1. Lineage (NCBI taxonomy): Eukaryota > Metazoa > Arthropoda > Insecta > Hemiptera > Fulgoridae > Lycorma > Lycorma delicatula. The sequence continues at coordinate 26,072,228 of NC_134458.1, forward strand.
GAACTTAAATTAATATTTTTAAGTAAGTATAACCTACTTCTAGAATCTAGAAAAAAAAATTTACGGTTTAAGAGAACAATCAGTTCAGTGAATAAATATTTCTAAGTCATTAAAACTAATTAAATGAGTCAATAATTAGTATTTTTTGACGGGAATTTTTAAAAGATTCTTTTTTTAATAAAAGAAATCATAAGGACAAGAATACAAATTCTTAAAAACTTAGAATTAATATGCAATACTATTATCAAAGTATAACTTTTACTAATGCTACCATCACCACATACTAAGTATAATATTTTAATAATTAAATATGAGCAACCTGATTTTATGATGTAGGAATTTATCAATTATATAGAATTTTTTATCAATCAAAAATATATTTAATGATCTTTGATTTCTATAGTGTTTTACTATACAAAATTCTAGAGAGTTTTGTATTAATTACACCTTAGCATGTGATATTGTGTTTGGAAATAATTTTAAACTTTTAATATGGATATTGATCTTGGTTGCTTGTATTTTTCATCAAATATAACTTCATTTTATAAATATACCTTCATTCTTTCTTAAGGTGAATGAATTTAAATAGATAACAATTTTATGTACAAGAGGGATTCAAATAAAAACGGGGATTTTCATGCTTTGCTCTTATAATGAATGCAAGGTAAACACGAGTCATAGAACAAACACTTGTATATAAGAACTTGACATCAATAGTGTTGACTACTCTTTTTCTTCTCTTCATAAGTTTTAATCATTATATCTGAACGAATAATAGTAATGTACAGAAATTTACTAAATTTTGTAGGAATCATTTTGTAATGTAGGAATCATTACATATGATTCATATAACACTAAAACATAAGTTTGAGAAGAAAGTCCGGAATATAGGAATGATGTTAGTCATTTTGTGATCATCAGGAAAGAAGTGAAAATGAATTACAAGCTCACCGCCCAAGAATCAAAGACAATAAAAAACAGACTGAACAGAAAACCTTATTTGAGAAAATCAGCAAGGGAAATCTCTGAAAAACTTACATGGTGGTAGTGATAGTGATAGTGAATAATAACAGACCTCAAATTTAGCAAAGTGATTGAAGGTGAATTTGCACCTGCCTATTTGCAGCCTGAATCCAAAGAAAACAAGATTGGTTGTAATCACACAACTCTGCAGCAACATGAAAAGGTGAAAGATTTAAGTTTTCAAAAGAATAAGTCAAATGAAACATAGGTGCACTATCTCAAGCTAGTGAAAATGAGTAAGTATGCAGTCCTAATATGCAAGCTCACCTCTACCATGGAAATAACAAATTTTCAAATGAAAAAATAATAACATTTTCTTTTAGGTATTGCAGGAAATAATTTATCTTGACTTTCTTAAAAAAGGAACTACAACTGCACAGTACTATTCTGCAATTTGAAAAACAAAAAGAAGCCTGAAAATCATCTGTTTTCTGTCTGTCTCCTCCAGAACAATCTTCATCCTCAGATTACCACTTGATAACTATGGAAACTACAACAGCTCAAGTAGAATGTTCAGACCTCCCTTCCAACTTAGATTTACTGTTGTCGGGCTATCGTCAATTTAACCATTAAAGAACATTTTGGGGTACATAAGATTTGAATAAAAAAATATTGACAATATATATGAACAGGTCAATATGTCTACTAAATGACTTTTCTTCTGACATCAAGAAGCTTAAAGAGTACTGGAACAAATGAATTATAATGATGGAAAATTACATTAAGATATAAGTGGGTATAAAATTTACCTACAAAATTCTTACTTTTTAATCTCCTTGCTATATATAAACTTTGGAACTATTGCTAGACCTAATGATATAAATCTTGCTTATATAAGTCCAAGAAGAACACAGATCTAATAACTTTTACAATTTAAAGAATGTTTTCCTATTATAGCATAAGGAAGTAATAGACCTTTTAAGATAAATTAATATTTACTTCGTAACACAATAAAACCATGATAAACAGACATACTTAATTTTTTTTGTCGTTCAATCTCTTAATTTTCTTAAAGCATATATGCAGATGATATTTTACAAGTCATTTCCACGATAAATATTAATTTGCTAGTGACAACTCTTAAAAAAATTATGTATAACATTTTCATTTAGAGTACTGTTGATCTGTGTTATGTGAATTTATTCTGAAAATTCAATTAAACATGTCTTTTCCTTATTAAATATTAATTCACCTCTAATCAGACAGATGTCGGCTAAGTAAAATTATCTTGCACTACAATGAATGGATAAAACCTTTTATATAACAGATGTATACATAATAGTACTGCCTGGTATTAAATAAATCCCCCCTTTATCTATATAAATCAAATTAAGTAGAAAATTGCACTAAGTGGATTGTATAATTCCACTTTAACAAAGCTAAAATCTGTAACCAGATTTTATTTTTAATCTTATTTTCAACACAATGTTTCCTGTTACTTAAATAACAATTAAATAACTTACATGTATTATCTGCAATTTAATCGCTCTTAATTTCTCTCTTAACATTAGAATGCAAAAGTAAACAGTTTATTAATATCAAAATATACAGAAAATATTCTTTTTCCAGTGTACACACATTAAAAAATTTTTCTGTAAACAAGACCGATACAGTCTACAGATTTTCCATTCTTCAAAAATTTGAAACCATTCTACTCCTTTGACAGGATTTTTCAACTCATTACACTTATTTAAGATACATTAAGACAACAAATATATTATTTTCAAAAATTATAGAATGTAATGAGAGAATACAGAAAGGTTTGTAATTACTGATTTCAGATTTTACTTTTAATTGGCTTTTAATTTTTTTTTAATTTGGCTTAATTTTTTATAATTCATTTTACTGTAATATTTAGCATTAAGAATTTGTAATCGCACAATTAGTAATTTAAAATCATATTTTCTACTACATTAGGAATTGATTTATTTATTAATAATAAAAAAATACGATAATACCACATGACTTCCTTGTACACCTGTTTAATTGCATATACACATTTTTTTTTTTAAATGAAAATACATAAAATTTTATTTCATTAATAATTTCTAATATTTTTTTTTTTTTATTGCTACTGTTGAATTATTATTTATTGTAAAAACATTTCTACAATCAGAGGTTAATAAATCAATATATTTAAATTAAAAAGAAAGTAAAAAAAGAAGATGACATCAGATTGAACCGATGTGCCGTCCCTTGTAAAATCCAAATATTTCATTATTTAAAATTTCATTTGGCTACAACTCTAGAACCAATGAAAATAAGTACCATTTATGACATATCATTGAAAAGTTCTCAATGAAAGCGTATTACTGTACTTAAGAAAAAATCCAAAATTCAGTTTTTTGGATTTTGGGCTTTTTTGGACACTTCTGGTCCAGTCGATTGCAATCAAAAGGGGAAGTGAACAACTAAATAAGTAACATCCTAAATCCAAAATTTCAACATCCTATGATTAATCATTTTTGAGTTATGCGAGATACATACGTACAAATGTCATGTTGAAACTAGTCAAAATGGATTTAGGGATGGTCAATATGGATATTTCTGTTGAAATCTGAAAACCAAATTTTTTTGCAATCACAACATTCCTTTACTTCATACAAGGAAGTAATAAAAAAGTTACTAAAGCCAAATTCAAATTAGAATTTGAATTAAGTTTCTTTAGTAAAAAAAAAATTAATTCTGTATACTGATGTGTGTTAAGAAAACACAGTAAAAGTAATTTTAAAAATTAAAGTTTGAAAAATCAAAGTAGTTATGATGTTGGAAAGGTTAGGTGCAAAGATTAAGCTCAATGATTTTGAAAGGAATAGTACTACTCATTTGGTGTTGAAAAAACAATCAACATTTGAACAATTATTAAACAATAAGTTAAATCTAGAGCCATCAGACTACAAGTCAGGGGTACCTTTTACTACTAGTACAGTTTACACATACATTTTCATAAAAGATAATTTTTAAAAAAAATACTCAGCTAATTCATCCTTCTTAATAAGTAGTACCATTCACACTAATAATTGCATGCATGCCTATTACTAATTGCAAGACAATTAGCCTATTAGCCTATCTAAAATGATGTCTCTCTGTTTTTTTACAACTTCATTATTCCAAACAAGGTAGTATGCTTATGTAACTCCCTTATTATATTTACTATAATTCTCTGATACAAACGTTTTTTTTGACTTCTTTTGACATTCAAAAATCTATTTCTACTAACTGCTAGATGATACTGGAATGTTTTGGAATTAACTGAACTACATAAAAGCATAAAAATACAGATAGAAGAGTAAAATATATCATTCAACAACTAGTTTTATGAATTTTGTTAAAGATTAATAAATTTTTTAAATATTACAACCTTCTACTCAGTAACAAGATTAAAAAAAAAATAACAAATTGTATAATGATGAATATTTCAAACAGTAACTTCTTTTACTATTATTTTCAATAAATCTCACATGTAGTCTGTCCAGAAGTGTTATCACAAGAAAATATGAAACATACAAAAAACACCCAGACAAAAAATCAAATTGGGTAATTTTTTAAAAGTTAAAATTGCCTCTATAAAAAGCAATTCAACAGTTTTATGCAACGCAGTAGAGAAAAATTTTTACTATACTGAAGACACCAAGGTAATGATAGGATTATAAGGATGAGTTCACTGTCAGATTATATGAGATAATGTTCAAATTGCTATATGGCTGTACTATTTTATTACAAGATGTTTCTTGCATCAAAATCATTACCAACTAAAATAGACTGTTTTAAAATTTACCATTAAAGTAGGTAAATTTCATGAAAAGTAGGTAGGTTTTGCATCAAAATCATGGCTATCTGAAACGGATTATTTTAATTTCACCAAAAAAAAAGGAATGATGCGAACTCATATTTTCAATGAAATTTGTGAAAATGTGGATTGATTCTACGAAAATCCAGTTACCCAAAAGAAGTAAAGCAGCTTTCAAAGGGTAAAGTCTTGAAAAGAGTTTTTCAGTTAAGAGCAAGACTTTTCAAGTACCTGAAAAATGAACAATCTAGTTACTCTGCACTACTGTCAAATTCTCTCTTTTTTGGACTGGCCTTCCTTTATATTTTTGAACACTTTAAACACTGAATAGTATGGTCTGTAAAACTGAGATGTTAAGTTAATACTGGCCATGATAAAACAAACAGATTTATAAAAAATTTTATTTCTGAATGATATCACTTGAGAAAAGGGAGTTTGATTCATTCTAGCGTATTTCAGAACTAAATAAAATTTATCAAAATATGATACAGAAAATTCTGACTTCATTTTTTTTACAAGCATGCAATCAAGTGTGAACAGTTTTTGGAATATACATAGTTTTAAACCCAAAACAATTTTCAACTGTCAAGATCACATTTATCAAACTATTTTTTTTTTTAACTCAAAAACTGAAATACTGAAGCATTTTTTATTTTTCTAATTGAAATTGTCTATTTTCTTAAACATATAATAATAGTACTTTAATATGTATTAATAATAAAAAAATCTGTAATTTATAAATACAATAAAAATAAATCAGTTTTTTTTATACATTCTTACATACAAATTAAATGTACAACTTTAGTAAGGTGTTTTGATTTTAATTTGTAAATCCTAAAAACCCCACTTCAATTCTTTATCATGATCTCCCCAGAAGGTAGTAAGCACTGCTGTATAGCAACCAGATGTCTAATGTAACCAATTTTCATTAGACCCAAAAAATGGTCATACAAGAAGTGACCAAAGGTATCTGACCTTGTCTCATAAAAACAAAAATATATTTAGTTCGATGACTTGTACCCTTCAAATTAGGCCCCTTCTGATATAGCACACTTAGCCCAGTAATGTTTACATTGTTGTCAACATTTTTCCAAGTAATTTTTAGTGAACTCCATAAGATGATTTGTCATATTTCTTTTGTCTCTTCTCTGTTTTCAAATATTTTTCTTTAAGTGGAATTCTAAACTTAGGAAACAGCCAAAAATTGAGGGGAGCTGTGTCTGGTGAGGAAGGAGCCTGAAGTTGTTCAATCCCTTGTTTTGCCAAGAATCTCTAAATAAAATGTGATGCATGGGCTGGAGAATTTTCATGAAGAATTGTCCAATCACCATTTTCCCAAAACTGTGATCTCTTGCATCAAACAGCAACTCTTAACTGACAAAGAACAAATATGTAACAATTGACACTTTGACACTTCATTGACACTTTGTCCTTCAAGAGCATACTTGTGATGAAGCATGCCTTGATAATCAAAAGAAAATTAAAGCATGACCTTTATATTGCTTCGTGATTGTCTGGCTTTCTTTTGTCACAGAGAACATGAAACTTTCCAATGAGATGACTGCGACCTTGAAACTTTGTTTCAGGGTCATTACCATAGACCTATGCTTGTAATACATTTATCCTGTCTTGTGCAACTTGCAGTTTTCCTTTTGTTCATAAGCGAGAAGTTTAGGGGCAAATTTTGCTGCTACATGTCACATCTAAGATCTTCCATTAACATCAATTGCACTGAGCCACATGAAATTCCTACTTCATCTTCAAGCTATCTAATTGTATTTCAACATTCATTCATCACCATCTAATGAACTTTCTCGATTTTATCGGTTTTCTGATGAAAGATCAGCCAGAACATTTGACTTTCAACAGATGTTCGCCCATCTTGGAAATGCTGATACTATTCTTTAATTTGTTTAAAACCCATACCTGATCACCCAAAGCTGTTTGAATCTTCCTTATTGTCTCTACTTGCATATCATCAAGTTTCCGACAAAATTCAATGCAGATTCTCTGCTCAATCCGTTCAGTCATTTTGAACTGCAAAGGAAACACAAGCACTATCATACATTTTACTTCCACAGTTGTTATGCAATGAATGACTGTAATGGGCAGTAAAACAACCAATCATATGCAAATAAGTCAAGGTCAAATTCCACAATGGTCCACCTCCTGCGCTAAACTGGTTACCACAATAAAAAATAAGGTTGGATACTTTTTTTTTCTCTACTCCCCTGGGCCGGACCGACTTGATGGTATTACGCCACCCAGGGGAGTGTCCGTTACTCTAATAGGCCCTCCCCGCCTACTGGCTATATACCGGCATGGCAGGTCAGGCCTACCGGTGGCTCTTTTGAAATTTTTTATTCTCTATTATGTCCTCTATGGAACCACATCATACCTACAAGTCGTGATGTGACCTCCGGATTTTTTATAATACTCTCTTGTTCCTACAGCACACCCCAAGGAGTCCTCAGCAGATCATTGAAACCAGCACAACTAAGCATGCTGGCTCTCACCGCTGAGGCTGTCCACCCAACCTAATATACTAGAAACCCATACTTCTTTCATCTTCATTCTTCTGTTTTAGTACTGTCTTTATATAATCAGCGACCTTCCTCCAGTTCTCCTTACTGCTGAGCATGAAATCCATGGTCTCCTTCGGTGTTTTTCCATGAATACCCGCGTCGTGTCTTAGTCTTATCCATTTATTACATACTAAAAACGTATGCTCAGAATCATCGTCCTGTTCGCAGTACATGCACGTGGGTTCATTCCTTCTTCCCACCTTATGGAGATAACCATTGAAACACCCATGTCACGTCAGGAACTGGGTGATCCAATAGTCATTTTCTCCATGCCGCCTGTTAATTCTGGAATTAAGGTTCTTGTCCATCCAGCCACTCCAGCCTCCGCCCATCTCTCCTGCCAGATTCTATGTATGTTTTCCCTGACTTCATTTTCTGCTCTCCCTAAAAACCTGTCAGTTCTATATCTGGCGATAAGGTCAATCGGTAACATTCCCAAGAGCACACAGAGGGCCTCATAAGAAACAGTTCTATAGGCAGATACTACTCCCAGTAGTATCCCCCTGTGTGCTCTCTTCAACCTGTCTCTATTTCTGCTAGTAGTGAGAGCACAACTCCATGCCGGCACGGCATACATCATTGTTGACACTACGGTTGTCGCTAAAACTCTTCTTTTTGATGCCCGAGGAGCGCTCTGCTTTGACAAAATTATATTTAGGCATTTAGTCAGTTTCTCTGCACTCTGACAGACACTTAGTACCTGCTCAGTAAATCTGCAGTTTTTCTGTAAGATGACTCCAAGATATTTTAATACTGTTACTTCCTCAATATTATAGTCTCCAATTCGTATATCTACTGGCTGCAATACACGTTTTCCAGTGAATTTAATGTATTTACATTTTTCAATCGAAAGCTGCAATCCCCTATCAATGAGCCATCTACCAACTGTCTCTAATGCAGCGTTTGCCTTGTTTTTAACTTCATCGATCGTTCTGGCCTGCACAAGGATTGCCAGATCATCTGCGTATGCTATAATTTGTACACCCTCAGGAAATGTTCCTACATATACTATAACTACATATAAGTGCCACTTTTAATTGTCGCAAGTTTTATATCTGATGTATGTATTCAAACTTCCTCCTACATTTATATCAAATTAAAAATTATGTTATTTAAAACCAAAAACAGGAAAGAAAACTAAAAAATATGTTATACATAAGACTATTTATTTATCTGACTTCTGCATTCAGATAAGAAAAATTTAATCTTCATTTAAGTAGAATTTTCACAGCAGTAAGTATTTTTATTTTATATATATAATTCTTATTTAGTAACATAATAATAATATAATTCCTTAGATAATCCAGCCACAAGCGGACCATATAAATCATTTTTGTTAGTGACAAATGGTTATTATCTGAATTGAAAATAACTACATATTGATACGTAAAAATTTATTAAAATAAAATTAATACTAGTTCTTGGAAAATTAACTGTAATAATAAGCAATTATGTTTCAATAATGTAAACATTTATGCTGAAAATATTCATAATTTTATATTCTTTAACTAAACTGTCCAAAAATTGACAAAGTTCAGACATAAGTTTTATAAGAGAAAATAAAATTACAAAATCTAAATAAATACTCACCATCAAGTACCATTATACCCCACTCTTGATCTTGAAGCCACTTCATTGTCTGATCTGCTTCCCATGATCTTTTTTGTGTATGTGTTATCATTGAATATGTTGTTATTAATATACCACAACCCATTGGTTTATCTTTGGCTTCTGATGTAAATCGGCAAATCATACTGTCATCCGCTACACAAATAAAAATGAAATAAGTGATTAAAATTAAAAAATATTGCTTTTATATAACTATTCATTTCTATATATTTATTCATATTTCATACATTAATTTATATAGTACAAGTTAAAACACTGGTTTCAAAATTTAGTGATGTATTAAACACATCTTACAATGTCTCGCATCTGTTGTAATATAAAAAAATAAGCAACCACATTTACATTTTCATTTTCACTGAATAATATTATCATATAACTTAAAATAAATAATAATTTGCTTTTTCATCTTTTTCAAGAAAATATACATTTAGATTTCAAATTCTGACATTTATTCTATTATAAAACAGTGACATACTTTTTTTAACACTTAAAGCTGAAAATTCAGAAAAAATGTGCGGCCTGGAAACCTAGACATATTTTACTTTTTAATAAAAATCAGAAATCTTTTAAATTATAGCTTACAGGGTGCCCTTGAAAACTAAAAATGCAATAGTAGTATTATATTATTTTTTATAAAAATTGGTTTACCTTACAACAAAGTTCATTTTTGAAAATTTTAATGAAAAAAAAACAAAACAAAAAAATAATTACGAAGATTCTCTGTCAAGTATAAAAAAATATTTTAATTTAGTCACGATTATAATGTTTAATACAATAAAACTTAAAAATAGTGTTATACTCATGTATGAATAAAAAAGCTTTCTTCAATCTAAAAACAAATAAAAATTCATTTTCTGTTAACAAAAAAAAAAAAAATAAATAGTGCAATTTCAAAAAAGGATGTTTTGATATATTATCAGAAGAGTGTCAGCAGTATTGTTATAATAATTCCAAACAAAAAACGAGAAAATTTTACTTATTATAAAAATACTTAACATTAACTTATACATACTTAGTAAATATTATAAGCATTTACTTTTACTTTTTAATACTTTTTTTTTAAGTACTTTAATACTTAGTATTCAAATAATACTTCAGAAATGCATATTACGATCAACAAAGATGCAAGCAACTGAATGTAAAATTATTAAAAACAATTATTATTAACTGCCAGCTTGAATGTAATATATATGAAACTCATCAAACATAGATGTAACATTTGCTATCATTGTTTCTCTATTTTCAGTTACAATATGTGTTGACCAAGAAAACAGAACTGAGAAAATGTATACTAAAAACATTATTTATCAATTTTTCAATATCTGCGTCAGATAAATTAATCATTCAAATTGGCACTTTTACAGTGTACAGACCAATCATCAATCAATGGACGAATCTTTGATAGAAAATAACCAGGATATATTTTATTATAAATAAATACGGTTACATGAGATGTGCTTGAGTTTTGACTGGTAAGGTAAGCCCAATGAAAATTATTGGTAAATAAATAGGGGTTATTGAAGTTATTGGTAAATACTTAGTTATCATGTCTAATACATAAGTTTGTAAGACACGGTTTTTTATATATATAAAAAACCATGGTTTTTAAATATATATATATAAAATCAATAGGGCTCAAGCCAACCATCACTTTTAATCATAGAATTATTGAGAGGACAAGAAAGAACCCACATGAATTCAACTCACCCAGAAAAACTCTTAAAAATTATCCTCAAAGATTAGAGGCTATCAAAATAAACTGAAAGAACCACACTATAAAAACTTTTTATAGAGTATCTTGTTTTAATGAAAATTTGATTGAGATATTGGACTGTGCTTATTTTTGTGAGTAGGTCTGGTTTTATCTGGTTGGCTATTTTAACTTTAAAACAATCTTCTAAGGACTGAAAATCCTCTCATTTATACCAGGTAACTACAAAAACTTAACACATTGTTCCCAACAAAACAAGTTGTACTGTCCAACCACAAAACTTGAGTACAATAGAAAAAAATTAACATAATTTGGCTTGTATGTTAACTTATCAAATTTTATTTGATAATAAAATTATAAATAAATCATCCCAAGTCAAATTCAAAAGGTTTTACAAGATAAGCATTACTACTATTTTGTAAAATTGTAAAGCTATACTTCTTTAAAACAGTTTTATATATATAAAGCTGACATTGTTGGATCAAAGGTTATATATATATATATATATATATATATATATATATAAATATACATATCAGGTTCAATTTTATATAATTATAACTGTAGAAAACTCAAAACTGAATTTCTCAAAAACAGATCATATGAGTCTGATAAAATTTTACTATGTTTACAGTTATATTAGATCTACAACTTTTTTCTTATTTTTTACAGCAATTTAATTAAACAAAAAAGTGCTTTACCAGTAGACCACATTTTAAATTGCTGCTTCCACTGTTAAACTGAAACACCACTGTTACATAATACTAATGCTCTTTTTCTAACTGTACAACAAGCAGTGACTCCAACAAGACTTTTACCAGCCCCTGTAATAAAAATAGTCACATTAAAATAATGAATTTATATCACAATAAAAACCCAATTAAAACATAAATCTTATAAAAGAAATAAGAGAACAGAACATATATGATTTCGAGTGTAATACTAAAAAAAAAATTGGAATACTTTCTACTTGACAAAAATGCATGTCAAGCATTTAAAACAGGAAACAAACCTTAAAATGAATACGTATAACTTACGCATGCATGAGTAAAGTCTAACAGTACAATATTTACCAGATGGCAATACTGTACCCAAATTTAACATATAGCAGCAACTGAAGTAACCTTGTCATGTTCTATTCTCAACATTTCATTATCCATTATTTTATGGTGTTGTATCAGCTATGTCATTATCCAAGAATGAACCTGTATTTATTGTAGAAATTATTTTATAGATAAATCTTCCAAATATGTGTGTTAAGTTAAGTTGATATTTCCTTAATTTTTTAATTCCTAATAAGTCAATAATATAAGTTTTAAGTTATAGTTATGTACGTAGAATCAATAGGGCTCAAGTCAACATCACTTTTAACCATAGAAGTTATTGAGGATGTGAAAGAACAATATAATTCAACTCACCCAGAAAAAATTATCCTTGCAGATTAATTTGTCAATAACTTTACTTTCAGAACTACAAAAAGTTAATAAAACAACAGCGCTCATCATACTGAAGAATCATACCAAAAACTTTTTTTATAGAGTTTGCGTTTGATTTTAATTTTGTTTTAATAAAAATTTGATTGAGTTATTGGATTGTGCTTATTTTAGTGACTAGGTTTGATTTTACCTAGCTGGTTAATTGACCGGTTAACTGTCAAAACATTCTAAGGAGAAATAAAAATCCTCTCACTTTTATAATACACTCTTAATTTTAAAGTCAAATTATCAAAATAAATTCTTGAATGTCATAATTCTCAACCTTTGAAACCAAATGTCCTTTCCTATTTCAACTACATCTTTAGTAATTTAATTTAACCAAAAACGTTTTACACTATGCTAACATCATTAAAATTCAATGTAAAGATTATTAGGCATGATGTTTCCAATCTTAATCTAAGAATTTTATGTAATAACAACATATTTAGTACTAATACAACTTTTCTAAGAATCATTTAGGGTAACTGGATTTGTTTAAGAACCCTTAAATGAAATTACAAATGAAAACGTTTTATCCATAAAATATGCTTTGAAATATAGTTTTTATCCATAGATAGAATTATATAAAGTTATGTTCGGTTATAACTCATAATCCTTCAAGTATTTATTATTTCAATAACCAATTATAATATTTTTTCCTTTTCAATTATACATTTTTATGAAAAAAACTGTTTATATGTTACTGTGTTCATTAAATTTAAATCCTTCTAATTCAAATGATATACTGGAAACACATCAAATGTAATTGATTAAATAAAAGGATACTTACACAAATACATTAAGAAAAAAACTTATACTCAATTTATATTTTTCATTAATAACAGTGATTAAATTGTTAAATACATAAATAATATACATACCACATGGAAGGACTATGACTCCAGACCTCGCTCTACCATTGCCAAACATTTTACGAAGACTCTTTTCTTGGTATGGTCGCAAAATTGCAGATGGTTTCAAATCGATACTAATAAGTGAAACAAATAAAGCAATATAATTAAATATTTAATAACTGAATCGTACATTACCAATAAAACTGCTAATATTTGTTTTTTTTTCTAATTTTTAGCCCAACTGGCTGCTATGGACAATGACCTCTGTTAAGACCAGTAAACAATTAAAAATGAACTGAAACTTCTACAGTTTAAGTTTGTTTGTTTGGAACTGCTTTAATAAGCAAGTTTAGAATTGACATTTATCTTACTTCAATAGCTATTTTCTTAAACATTTCATGTACGAAAGGACCATTTTTCAGGACTGCCATATTTTATTACTTTGAACTAATCATTAACACAATTATTCAGAGTTTTAACTTCAAGTGATTAGTTATTTCAAGTTGGAAAAATGACTTCCTTAATCTTATTCTAACCAATAATGACATTCTTTCTAATCTCTGTTAAATTGTTAAAAAAACAATTTAAACATTATTCAATTTAACATTCTTCCTGACAAAAAAACTAGTCATAACATACCTGAATATCTATAACATTAAGAGTTTAATGGAGAATTCCAAGGTATAAAAGGTAAATTAAAGAAGTAACATATATTTAAGTAGTGCAAATACCATTCTCAAATTTTGTAACTAAACCACTTAAAAACAAAAATTACTGTTTCAAAACCACCTGTTCAAAGACTACAGCAATAAAATATAGATCTGATACAACTCCAGGATCAATCATAAAATATTCATACTCACTTAATGTCTGGATTAACGGTGTCATTCCTAAAGTCATATTCTGCAAGTAACGGATGCTCTAATTCAATACATCTCTTTTGAACCAATTCAATTTTTTCCTATAATAAAAAAAAATTATTTTAAAGGATGAACTACAGAACTACTTCATCTTATAATTTACAAAACAATTCATATACCTGTAACAGTTTTCTCTTTAGTCCATCTCATGCTACAAAGGATATGTCCCAGAGAGGATCATTCTTTCTTGCCAGTCAAATTTTATTAGTTTTGTGGTGCAGATCTGATCTTACTAGATTCTTCATTCTAAGGATGCCAGGGCATGGACAGCCAGTGAATTCTTAATATCTGTTACAGGGGCTGCCTGCTGTACTGACTTGATAGCTGATTTCCATTTTGTGGCCACACTGCAAGTCTAATTGTGACAAAGGCTGTTAGTCAGCGTCAAGTGTCAGCGTCAGCGTCAGCGTCAAAGAAAAAAATCATAAAATCTGGTAAATTATCTAACCTGATGAAAGAATTGTAATTATTTCTTCACCTAAATACCCACAAATACATGAAAAACAATCGTGTAGTAAAGTAGTTATAAAACAGTTCCTCAAGTATGAAAAATTAAAGAATCTATAATTATAATGTCTATTTCAGGTTTCAAAAAAATTAATATTTAACTGTAATTTGTTTCTTCAATGATACTATTAAAAAAATAATGAGAACCTGGAAGGAAGATTAGGATATCCATAATACAATATTAGATCTTTATAAAGATTTTGAAAAAAAATCTGATTTTAATAATGTTTTAACATTTGAACCATTTATTTTTAAAATTGACACAAAAACTGAAAAAGGTTTGATTAAATTATTAAGAAAAGGCCTTTCTCACATCAAAAACAAAATTAATTTAAGCTTGCATAGAATTAAAACTTATTTTATGTTTATTTAAGCATGTTAATCGACACAGAAAAGCAGTCAACCCTGACAGTTTATAGGCATCCTAACAAAAAAAAAACATCACTCCTGAAAATAGGATAACCATTTTCAATAACAAAAGTATGCTATAAGTCACAAGAAATTATGTAAGGAATAAGTGCCTTCTTTAATGAGAATAACATAGTGTTACACATAAGCTTGCTTAGTCAAACTGTAGATGATATTCATTACTAAATGTATATCCCACTAGTGGTATATTCCCTCTGCTGATCACATGAACAACCAAATAATAAACATTACTGCTCTTGAAGAAACTAATTCTTGATTATTTTTTATACAAGTTGTTTAATGTATCATATTAATAGGACTGGGTAAAGAGTGTAACACCACAAATTAATGCACAGCTTCCATCATGATTACTGAATGTTAGGCCCCATAATCATACTATAGGTAGCTGCACAGCTCCTCCACATAAGTGCAATCATTATCAAAAATGACACAGCTAATCTCAAGAATAAAAATCATTCTACATCAAAATTATCAAGGTTACTATAGAAAGTGAATGACTAACTATTTGCCTTCTTCACTTAGTGAAATATACTATTGTAGACCAGCATCCTAAGTCAACCTAAGTACAAGCAATTTCAAGCCCAACAATATCATTTTCTTTACCAATAGGATAATGGATATCATATACAGTGTAATAAATATCTATATAATTTGGTGAGAATAACTAATAAGTAGAGACTGTAACACATGATATACAGACACCACAAAAATAAATTAATAATCTGCCCTTTTCTGTAGGAAAAATTCTATTGTAAACAATGTTCCATCTCAGCAGAAAAATGGATTATTGTACACCTACAGTTAACTACACAATAAATTCTAAAAATATACAAAAATTGTTATACTAATTTCAGGTAATTTCCCTTTCAGCGCTTATTTTAATAATAAAAAAGTTTTTACCACTTTTCAAAGATGTATCCTAATGGTTTTAAAACATCTGAACTATATCAGGGAAATAACAGCACATTTAAACAGTGCAACCAGATGCAAATTACAGCTCAATCAACTAGGTGTAGGTCACATCAAGCTCAGTAAGCTGGTGAATTGGCTTATTTAAATTGGTGAATTTATTTGTATTTTATTTTATTATAAATTATTTTGTTATTTGGATTTCTTAATACGTCGACGGACCATATTTTTTAAAAACATAAAAGTTAAATTAGTAGCAGCATGATTCATAATTTTAAGAAATATGACATTATGTTTGAAAAATGAACAAACTTTTCTATAAAAAGAGTGTTACATTTGTATGAGTACACATACTCACACAGACTTGTTAATTCCGAGAAGTAACGGTGGGGTTAGACCAGTGAGAACATCAGAAAGCGTCAGTTTTGTGTTGGATTTTAACATGGTTAGTTTAGTGCAGTGAGTACGTTAAGCAAACTGATCACGAAATTCATAAACTATGATTTGTACAAAATACAGATATGAGAATTTAATGTCAAAGGCCTTTCCATACAAACACTTCATGGATTTATCAGAAGACTGCTTTGAAAATGTAACATGTTATAATGACAAATCATGTTTAATATTATAATTAAAATTAATTTTGGATTGGCCAATGCTTTAGTATTATAAGTATTAATAAGATATTTTGTTAAGTTCTGATGTGTTTCTTCTATTACATAATAGTGGTTCTATGAACTCAAGTAGACTAGTTATGGGAGTATTGAGTCAAATGTGTTTATTGTCATTTTTCTTTATTTTTATAATTAATGTGTATTATTCATCGCTGTTAGTAATTTTTTTTTTGATCTGTTGAGTTATTTTAATTTTTTTTGTACAACTGGAGAGAGAAGCATAAGCAACATAGTCCTAGTACACTGTTTCGCAAATCCCAAAAATAGTAAGTTCATTTTTTATTTATTACAAGTTTATTCTTTATAAATTATAAAATTGTTATTTTTGTGTACAAATTAAATTTGATGTTTTATCAGAAGCAAATTGGATGTTTTTGGATTGTGTGGAACGAAACAGAAACAGGGTGAAAAAATTGTGAATGGGTGTAAGATATTTTGAAGTAGAACTGATGTGTTGTCTAGGAATGGAAAGGCAATTATTATGAGTAAAAAAGATGTGTATGCTTTACAAGCAACAGAATAGATTTCAGGTAGAATAATTGACACTTATGAATGCACAGAAGGTTACTAGAATTGTATAACTATATACACCTCATGTGGTTGTGTAAAAGTAAATGGAAAAATGCTTCCTATGGAGGATAGCTTCTAGAAATCAGGACAAGAATTTTGGCATTTGTTTTACTAGTAAGGTCATTGACCAAAAATATGCCAACAAATTATGGTGATCTACACATGGAGACTGCAATCAGCATTATTCAACTTACGCGTATCAATCGAAACCAGTTTATTTCACATGTCTTCAACCACAGACATTTTTATACTTACTTCCTGCCTTCAATTTTAAATATTATTTTCTGAAATATTATAGGAATTTAGGGACAATCAGGTTGTAAGAATGAAGTTTATCATTTTACTGAGCAATCTGCATCTAATGCAGATGTATGTATAATGTATAATGTTTTCTAATGTATGTATATTATATACATACATTAACAATAAAACAGAGTTTGCAGTCAAATACATAAGCAATTTATTAAATAATTTTTTTTATTTTGCACACTAATCAAATTACATTACTTCAAAATTGATTCCCCAAATTTTCACTGTACAATATTCACATTACCTGGTTTAGTTCAAATGATACTGTCTTCGGTATACCCTCCTCCTCATCATCTTCATCAGCTTTATCCATTTTATCATAAAAGTCAGACATATCTTCCGGCACAACAACTGGTTCTTCCTCTTCACCAGTTGCGCCACCTGACTGAATATCAGTCTGTTGCTGCTGCTGGTGTTGTTGTTGCTGCATACTGTTGAACTAAAAGCATTAAAATAATTGATTATCTGCAACATTAAAATAATTTTAAAATTGTAAATGAAAAATAAAATAACAGTAACAAAATTAGTCATTATATTATGAAAATATTTTATTAAAAGAACAGAAATTATTTTTACAGACTATCTTCATATTACAAAAAATTAATCGTAAAATTAAATGCAATTTATGAAAACTTTACAATAAAAAATTTGTATAGTAAATAACCTATATTTGTATAGTAATTTGTATAGTACAATAATATCTTAGTCTATTTATTTATATAACAATCACTAACACTGACATATCTGTTGAAGAAACTTAAAAGCTTCAAAATAACCTTGTCATATTCATTTGCTACTACCACTTACTTATCAATTAATGCGTTCTTTCTAATTCACGATCATTTTTGAGTCACCTGCCGATTAAAACATTTCATAAAATTTTTGAAAAGACTGACTTTTAGCCACTCAGACCTACATCCAAAATTTTGAATGCATTGTGCACAAATAACACCATGTCTTTTGTCAACTCTATAAATATTTTATCTCAAGTAAAAATGTTTCCATCGACTTAAAATAAATCGTTTCATCTTTAGCAGAAGCTATTTTCTTAACCAAAGTATCAGTTTTTTCCATAGTCCCTCAATTGCGAGACAGAAATTTAATAATAAATAAAATACAAACACGTAAAACTTTTTTAAACCATCGGATATGAATCAGAGATGCAGAAGGAACAAAGCGACAAAAAATTGATAACTTATTTCACTACCGTAACAACTTTTTGTATCGTACAAAAACATAATACAGCTGCTAATTAAGCACTATAAAGCATCAACTAACCATGTACATTATAATTTAACCGTAAATTAAACAATAAATAACAGAAATATTTTTCCCTATAAAAATTACTGAATCTGACCAAAAATAATATTTTATATAATACAATAATTAACCAGTTTTTACTGAAATAACGATAAAAATGACAAAAAGGAGATAAAAAATGTTAAAATTTTAGCAAACTTTAAACCGTTATAAAAAATAAACCAAACCTGTGGGATGCCTTTTTTATCAATTATATTAGTAGTAATTGGAGCCACTTCTTTATCAACATTTCTTCGTAAACGACATTCTTGAATAACTGGATCTTTAAGTAATTTCTGAAGAACATCTGGGAATGGCGATTCCACAAAATACTTATTATGTTTTAAAACAAGTTTAACCTGTAAAAATTTGGGAGAAATTTTATAAGTATACCGTAAAAATAATTTTTTGGGTAAATACTGATAATGACACAACAAATTGTAGTATAATACTTATTATTAATAAACAAAACATCAATCACTTGCTACGTAAAATCATTTCTACTGGAATAATATATATTTTAACATCATTTATTTTTTACTTCTTTAACCTAATAAAGTTAATTTCATTTAATAATAATAATAAACATATTATTTAATACAAACAAATATAAATATCTAGTAAATTTTTTTATTAATATGAAATTTCTTAAGAAAATAATAATAATAACTGAACACCTGGCAATATTATAGTTTAACTTTTCCAATATTTGCATAAAGCTGAAACTTATTTTTAATATTATTAAATTATTAACTCTTTTCTTTATTTAGTATTATTCAACTCTTCATTACTTTTTGTAGTATGACATATTATAACATATTTTATCTTTTAGCATAAATATAATTACTACATTGTACACGCTACGTTATAATTCAATATTTGTCTTCCTAGACCTCTTTAAACATCTCTCTATTAAAAAATTAACCAAACCTTGATGGCTTAGTACAAGGTTCGTTCAAAAAGTATCCACCATTATTTTTTTTTGTTTTGAAAATATTTGAGTGTAAGCAATAAAACTTGGTAAATAGCAACATTAATAAACTACTGTGCATGAATGTTTTTTACGTAACTTCATGAAACATGTCAGTCTGTTCAGCAGCCAATGTGTACATGTTACTGCAACTGGTTTTTTTATTCTGTGTATAATGATGAAATGCTTGAACAAGATTACCGTATCAAATTCTGCCAGAAGATCGGTGGGTGCCCAAAGAGAAAAAATTTGAAAGAGATTAATTAGGTTTGGTGAATGAAGCTGCAGGAATTACACAAATTAAATAAAAAGTGGTAAAATCATTTTTATAGTGGCCAGACTTCATTTGAGAATGACCAGTGTACTAGCAGCCCAAAAACCAAAACTTAAATATCACTGACAATTTATGCAGTTTGATGCGGAAAATCATTGGCTGACTGTCCAAGAAATTACAAATGACATTGGTCTCATGTAATAATTATAACATATGATTCAGGCATACACAAAGTGACCATATATCTCTTGTCAAAATTGCTTTCACTTGAAGAGAAAAAAATTCATTTTGATGTCGCACCAATGGTGATTCCAACTTCCAAGACTGTAATAACTGGTGAAGACTCTTCAGTAAATGGGTACATACATATATAGATATTCATTAAATGGGCAATTTATAAGTATATACTGCAGAATCTAATTCATATTACATACTTGCACCCACACAGATGTACCAAGACCCCCCCCCCCTTTATTAGTGTAATATTTCAATATTACACAAACACAACAAACATTGTGAAATCTCAGAATACAATTGTTTCATATGTTTAACTATTAAAAATTAGACATTATGGAAAATTTGTTATCGATCTGTAAATACTAATGAAAATAATAAGTCTGAAAATATAAAACTTATTAATCAAAAAGTGATAAAATAAAAATATGAAAGAACTGTACCTTTCCATATGACAGAGTACAAAGCCTAATGAATTCAATAATGCCATCTGGTACGCTTGTTTTACTCAATCTCTTCAAGTATTCAATTATATCATGAGTCTCCAAACCGACAATGACTGCAGCATATAAGGAATAAGCAGTCAATTTGTACTACCGACAAAAATAAAACATTAAATGACATTATTTCAAAAGTAGCAATTAATCACTAAATTCACTAAACAAAACATATTCATTTTTGTTCAGCGTAAGAGAAAAAATTCTCACCAACCTTGCCCTGGATTCAGTCGTTTCACAGTTATCAGGGAACGTTGACCGGGTTGGGAAGGGAGTTCGGGGTTTCAAACTAGTGACGGGTGAAGCAATGGGTGAACTGCAGAAGTCTATTAAACGGATGGAGGAGAAAGTAAAAAAGCCTGTCTCCTTCACCTCAGTTGCTGGAGCACCTGCACCTAAATGAGTTGGTCCACCGCCGCCAGTTCAGGCACCAACGACAAAAATTAAGCGAGCCACTGTCAAGGTAGTCCCGATTAAACTTGTCCAGGGGCTTCATTGACAGTGACAAAGCTAACCCTTAAAAAGGTTCTGGACCCAAGTCTCCTGGGTCACGAAAACAAGGGAACACAGCGTAATCTTGGAAGTCGTTTGAGCAGCAGGTGAAGCAGCTGCTGGAGGCCGACATTCTACAGAACGGGCTGAAGGCTCAGTTCCTGGCTGAGCATAGGCCGCACATACTGGTGTATGACAGTGGCCAACTTTTCTGTATATAAGACCGACTTTTTATCTTAAAAGTGTGTCACGATCGACTTTTGTTGTCATAGGCGTAGTCTAAGGGGGAAGAAGGGGTGTGAAATGCATACTATGTTTATACATTGTGTTTCAGTATAAGGTGCATTCCAGCGAAGTATGGGTAAATAAGTAGAATATATTATTTTTTAAATCACTTATTAAGTTTTCGAGATATAGGCTCATGAAGAAAATAAATTTCCAGACCCAATTTTTGATAGCAGCATTCCGTACATGCGGTACCTAAAACATTTGATTTTCCGACTCTTTCTCAAAACAGATTTTTACTAACTTAAAATGCTATTTAATTTTTTTATCAACTGCAATGTATAAGTTGTACTATTTGTTTGTAAATATGAAAAAGTTGTTATAAAAATGCACAGTATGGCTGATAATTTGATATTTCACTTTCACGTTTTTTGGGCCAGGAAAATTTATAATGAAAAAATAATATGACTTACTTTTTGCTAATCTATCAATAGCTCGTCGAGTACACCTTGTACTGAAATATAGACATACGGCTTATCTATCTACATAAAAAACAACAACAATAATTATTTAAAGGGCCAAAAAACTCACGTCCAGGAGAATTAAAAGAACATGGATAATTCTGCTTAAACTGTTCCAGCAGGGCCTTGGAAATGTTCATTCAAATGCGTTGTTGGTTCAAAATGAGCAAATGTGGCATGCAACACGCGGATAGCTTACACATATCCAATTCTTCAGTTAATATATGACAAACATCTTCATTTGATTTGCCCAAAGCCTCTGCTATCTCTCTAACCTTAATTTGTCGGTCATCCAGTACGATTTGGTGAACTTTTTCGATATCGTTAATGGTTGCAGTTTTTGGCTGTCCCAAATGCTCATCAACCAAGCTGATACGACCATGTTTAAATTCAGCTGCTCATCTTTTCACAGTGACAAATAATAGGACAGAGTCCCCATAAACAGCGTTCAACTTGGTTTTAACTTGCTAAGGCGTACTGCCTTCAAATGCAAGTATTTAATCACGGCATGATGTAAATACTTATAAATTAATAAAATTTTACATTTTCATACCATTCAAACAATAATCTAATTTCATTTAACTGACAATTACATAACGTATACACACACACACACACACACACACACACACACACACACACACACACACACACATATATATTTAGCTCGCTTATTTTTACCCATCTACCAAAAATTGTAGTTCAGTATTGTTAGTGTGAAACACTCTTATACAAAATCTATATCAAAAATGCTTTTACTAGTCACACCTGAGGGATGATCAAGGACTTTTATAGATAGCAGTATGTTGTACCACTGCTATCTAAGTACAACCCATTGGGGTGGTTCTAATGGTGAATTTGTCATCGCAAATCAGCTGATTTTGAA
This sequence comes from Lycorma delicatula, assembly GCF_047948215.1. Lineage (NCBI taxonomy): Eukaryota > Metazoa > Arthropoda > Insecta > Hemiptera > Fulgoridae > Lycorma > Lycorma delicatula. The sequence goes on from NC_134458.1 coordinate 26,095,011, forward strand.
GTCGAGAGTTCTAAGGTTCATATCCTAGTAAAGGCAGTTTCTTTTCAACGGATTTGAATACTAGAGCGTCGATGTGTACTTTGGTGGATGGGTTTCAATTAACCGCACACCTCAGGAGTGGTTGATCTGAGACTGTACAAGGGTAAAGTAAATAAAAAGGAGTCGATGCTATCACTACAATATTTCTAAGTGGTAACTAACTTTGGTGTGAAGTTGCAAATTTGTTTTTCCAGAAAGGTAGTTAAAACTTCACTGTTAATAAAGTGAAGCCTGTGAATAAAGTGAATATATGATGAAACTCAGGAAATACAGTAACCCTTGGAAATCACCTGGAAATATTTTTATGTTACACTGCTGAGCTGGATTTCAGAATGGAATGGCGGAAGATTTTGGACTAACAACATGTAAAAGTAGTAACAATGTTATGGGTCATATTCTTGAAAAAGCTTATAACTCAATTTATTTTCCCAGTAGAGCACAACAAATAAATAATGCAAAGTTACTATGGCAAATGTACTATCATTTACAAACTTTTGATGCATTAGATTGCACCCACATAAAAATTAAAAAAAACCATCAATGTTTGGGGACAAATATATTAATTCCAAGGGTTACACCAGCATAAACTTTCAGGTGACGTGTGATGAGGAAAAGTTTACAAGCATTAGCACCGAGTGGCAGGGCTCTGTTTGAGAATACAGACAAGTGATATTCAGGACATTATCTCTCAATGTGACGCCACTGCTTATTTGCTAGGCAACTCTGGCAACAATATATCTCCATGGATGATCACGCCATTCAAGACACCTGAAGGCAACATTAAATATTGATTTAACAGCAAACAAGCTAAAGAAACAGTCATAATAGAAAGAGTGTTTGGTCAGCTCAAACAGTTTCCCAATCCTTGGTAACTGCATGCAAATATCACTAGAAAAGGTACCAAAACTAACAATGAGCTTCACTGTGCTTCACAATATTGCCAAACATCTTAGACTTATTTCATTTCGAGGACATGGAAGAAGGAATATGAGCTTCACCAAAGAAAAAGTTGGCGAAGAGATAAGAAAATATAAGAAAATTATGTTGGGAACAGAAACAGTAGTATATGTTACATTTTATTTAATTTGTAATGTTTTATGCTGAATGTTGAACCTAAATTTATTGTTTGGAATACATATTGTATAGCCTCAATTACAGTACAATCTGTTTTTAAAATCATGATTACAGATTTCTACAATACAAAATAATGAGAATAATATAAAAAATTAAAATTATTTTTTGATAATCAATAACCAGCTAGCTACTTTACTGGTTGGCCTGTCAATATCACATCGCAGTTACATTCTTTTCTTCATTTGAACTACAGAGATTTCAATCCCAGTACCTTGGGGATACATACTACATACATCTTCCTTCTTTTTTTCATTAATAACTTTTGGCACTCTTGACATTTTTTTACAACATTGGGTGTTCTGCGAGTAATTTGATGAAAAAATAACTAACTGTCCACAGTGTTCTTATCGTACCCTTCACTTGATGACATATTAAAAAAATCTAATGTAGACATCACATGACTTCCTTGTACGCCTATCAAATTTTATGTACACATTTTTTGTTTCACTTCATTTAAACTTATTTCATTTGAAAGTGAGGTATGATCCTCCAACTCTTTAATAAAGTGAACATTTACACAACTGCTAAAATATTAGTTAACATCAAACATTTATTTAATTATTAATTCTACAACCTTACTTGAAATATTAGGATAGAGTAAGTCCCTTTATTACTCTTTAAATAAATGTATGTCTTTATCTAACACTATGTTTTTCTTAAATTATTACAATGTAACCATCAACAAAATGAAAAAAAAAAAAACGATTAATCAGATGTTTCACCAAATATGATGTGGACACCACATGACTTACTTATACACTTATTAAATTACATAAACACATTTTTTTAAAATGAAAAGTACATGAAATTTTATTCCATTAATAACTCCTGATATTTTTTCATATATATATATATATATATATATATATATATATATATATATATATATATATATATATATTTAATTGTTATTGTTGAATTATAATTTATTGTAAAAATGTTTTACAATCAATATACTTAAATTAAAAAAAAAATAAGTTAAAAAAAGTAGATGAAGTCTGATTCGAACTGATGTGTCTTCCCCTTATAAGATGCAAATATTTCATTAATTAAAATTTCATTTGGCTATAACTCTGGAACTAATGAAAATAAGTACCACTTATGATACATCATTGAAAAGCTTTCAATAAGAGCTAATATTACTGCAGTTAAGAAAAAGGTTTTTTGAATTTTGGGCTTTTTTGGATATTTTTGGTTCAGTCAACTGGATTCAAAAGGCGTGTACAACTAGATGTTATAACAGTCCTAAATCCAAAACTTCAATATCCTACGGCTAATCGTGTTTTAGTTATACAAGATACATACATACAGATGTCACGCCGAATGGATATTTCCATTGAAATCTGAAAAATAGCTAGATGTAGTGTTGATTATTCACTTCAATTTGACTTAAAGTTATCACTACACTCTAGATTTTACTATGAAGTTGCTATGTTATATATAACTCACCCTTCATTTACATTCGTAAACATCATCTTCATTTATCCTCTAAAAAGTAATACCTTAGGGTGGTTCCAGAGACTAAACAGAAAAAGAGAGTCCTTAGAAGTACAAAACCTTCTAACCCTACTTCCACAACAATTATTCCTAATGCAAAACAAAATAAAACTCACCCTTTCACTTTTTCAGATGTGCTCCAACATTTGCCTAAGTTGTTTAGTAAATAGTGAATAATTTGAACTACTTATAAATATAACCAATACAAACAGTAAAATATTTGAATTTTTAAACTGTCGCAAATTAAGTTTCCTCGAGTAAAAACATTATTATATAGAAATATTAAAGATTAATTTTTAATATAATAAAACTTTCAGTAGTAAGAAACCGTTAACAGAGTTTACTTCATTTGAAAATTTTCCCCTTCTACACAGGTCTGTGTCTGCACATATTCATTTTTAAATGTTTTGTACATATTCTCACTCATTCTTACTTTATTGAATTGGAATTCATGTAAATTCTTTTGTTTTAGGTTAAAAAAACAATCCCCAAATCTATACAAAATTATACATAATTTAATTATTGATTTGTGGCAGAAAGTACAGTTTTATATTCTTGAAGGATGTCATATGAGAAAGGAACAATGGTGAAAATATTAACAGAAATATTTTTAAAAACCAATTTTCAACAATAGTTCTGAAAAAAATTATTTTGTTTCATGGGTTTTATTAATAGCAAAAGAAAAATTATTTTAACTAACCTTAATGGATTTGAAATATGAGTAAAATTAGGTCCCAAAAGAGGTGTATTAATAAGAAATGCAGATACACATCCAGGAACTGTGAATTCTGACTGTCCTGGATCAAAATCTATCACCAAAACTTTATCCCAAGATGACAAACTACGATTAACAAGATATCGAAGCAATGTAGATTTTCCTACACCACTACCACCACAAAGAATAGTCCTGGATCCTAGAATAACAAAGAATTGAACAATAACAAAAGAATATATGAATGACAAAAAATACATGTACATCACAAATTATATTATCATGATATTACTAACTTGCACATTTCTATTATAGTGAACAATAAACCCACAATGTCTACTGGAAACTTCTGAAAAGCATACAGTACAGGAGCCAGAGAAAAATATCATTGTTAGATATTTAGATCAAATATTTCAAGTTTGTTTTAATTTTATGACCCCCAAAAAATAAAAAGAATATATAATGAATATTTCACAACCCCCAACCTCAACCCAATAAAACTTAATTAAAACTATTTTAGCTGCACTAATAGCAACAGGTATGAACACGCATAAACTAAGCAATTTACAGGTTCCAACTTGATATGTACGTGCTCCTTGTAATTTAGTCTGCTTGCATAATATTCACTATTAAGACATTATATTCAAACATGCATGTGATACACGTTTGAACACATCATGCTCACAGCAGTATAGAAAAGGCATAAGGGATTGCAGAATGTCCGTTTAGTTTCGAATGCAAAGCAAGTATCTGGTGCCTTAAAGTTTTTAAAAGTGTAGTTTCATTTAAAATAATTTTAGTTTCAGTGTTGTCAAACAGTGTAACTTTTTTCAATTAAATTCTTATGAAAAATGGATAGATAATTTTTGAAAAAATGAAGTAAGCCATCTACATCCATTGAATTGCCTGGTAAAAAGGCAAGATTGTACAATGAAAGTTATTTAAATTGCGGTTTTACCACATTCAATCGAAAGCCACACTGTGGCTTTCAAGTCCTCTCCAATGTAAGAATTAAGCTATCAAAATTAATTCAACACTTGGAAATTAAACAACTGGATCATAAAAGCAACCTGTTGACATTTTTTTAAAGATTACATACTTTGAGAAATTAGCAAGCTTCTATTTGTAAATCAAGCTATACTGATATAAGTACACTTTTTTTTTTTTTTTTTTTCTTTTTCCTGTTTAGCCTCCGGTAACTACCGTTCAGATAATACTTCAGAGGATGAATGAGGATGATATGTATGAGTGTGAATGAAGTGTGGGTCTTGTACATTCTCAGTTCGACCATTTCTGAGATGTGTGGTTAATTGAAACCCAACCACCAAAGAACACCGATATCCACGATCTAGTATTCAAGTCCGCGTAAAAATAACTGGCTTTACTAGGACTTGAACGCTGGAACTCTCGACTTCCAAATCAGTTGATTTGGGAAGACGCGTTCACCACTAGACCAACCCGGTGGGTTGATATAAGTACACTTGAAGCATCTTATCTTACCTCATAGCATTAACTATGGCTAATATGTCTAAACCCCATAAAATCGCAGAAAACCTCATACTGCCTGCTGCAACTGATATGGTCAGTATTTTAATAGGCATCAAAGAAGCAAAAGAATTGAAAAAATGTGTCATTTCTAATGAAACAGTATCAAGGAGAGTCGTTGACATGGCTGCCAATGTTCATGATCAGATAATTCAGCAAGTAAGTTCAAGTGAATTTTTTAGTATTCAGTTTGATGAATCAACAGATATAGCAGACATTTCTCAGTTCTTATGTTTTGTGAGATATGAATGCGATAAGGACAGATCAATCAAAGAAAATATGTTGTTTTGCAAATCAATAATACCTGGTCAGGACAATGTTTTTTGATGTTTTTTTTTTTTTTTTTATGAAAGTACTAAAAACTATAACATAGATTGGACAAAATGTATTGCAGAATGTAGTGGTGGTGTCAAGATGATAACAGGAAAGAACTGAATTTCTGAAAAAATGAAAAGCTCTGTCGTATACAAAGGGTGGAATGGACACAGTGCTTCTTTCACAGACATGCTCTTACCACAAAAAAAAAAATTCTGAAAAATCTCAAAATCAACTTAGTAAAGCTGTAAAAATGGTTAATTTTATTAATAGCTGACTGTTACAGAATAGGCTGCTTGCTGAACTATGCGATGAAATGGGCGAAAAGAAAATATTTCTTTTTTTCCATATAGGTCAGATGGTTATCACAGGGGAAAGTGTTAACCGGTTATTGAAATAGCAAGATGAGTTAATATTTTTCCAGGATAAACGAATGCCATTCTCAATTCTGTTACAGAATAACAAGTATATGCTCCTGTTAACTTACATAACTAACAGCAAACTTAACCCAACATATGTATTTTTGAATTTAAAACGACTTGGATGTGAATTTACAAGTGCATGATCAAAATATTTTATTAATCACAGACAAAGTTCATGCTTTCATCAAGAAGCTTGATATCTGGATTATTTGCCTTCAAAGCAAACATTTTGATATTTTTTCACTCACTTCCAATTATACTGAGAAAAGTTTGGATGAATAAGACACACATTCACCACAGTTTGGTTAGCATGAATATGTACTTGTGCGAGCAAAAAATTCAGTCTGCAGAGTATTTACCAAAAGATAAAAATCACTTCTCAAAGAGATGGGTATTGAATTCATTTACTGCTAAGTTACCAGTTGAGATTCATAACCAGCCCATTAAAATATCTACTGATAAAACATTGCAACTACAATTCAGATGTTGTGAAGATTTAGATACATTTTAGCTTACTTGTCGAAGTGAATATGGAAATTTACTCAAAGAAGCACTGAAAATATTAATCTCTTCCACCACATCTTACCTCTGCAAAAAGAATTTTTCATCTATGGTTGCACTAAAAACTAACTATAGGAATGACTTTTATAACTTGAAAACAATTAGCTTTTGTGTGTTTCTAACAATGATCAATGTATGGGGAAACTTTATAATAAATGATTTTTTTTCCCATAAAATGATTTCATTATTGTTTTTTTTTCTGAATTTTTACGGGCATCGACTGCTAAGGTCATTAGCCCTCATCACATTCTTTAAAAGAAATTATTATCTCCATCAGGATCGTCATATGTAAGGGTGTAAAGGGCCCTTACATTTTATTTAAAAACACAAACTTCACAATAAACATTAAGACATAAAAGACAAGGACAATCACAAACACTTATGGGGTGTAAAGGGCCCCGATATTAAAATTTGAGATAAGGTTCTCAAAAGACCATGAAATTAAAATTTCAACTTATCAATACCATTTCTTTCTTTATATATATAAAAAACTACCGCTTAGAGATTCTTTTATCACAACTTTAAACTTTCATTTTATAGACTTTTAAGAAGTCCACTGGCGTGTAAAAATGCAACTATATTTTCTTCATTTCCATTATCCAGATCAGCACTAATATTATTTCTAAGACGGAACCTCTTTCTGAGGTCCTCATATATGGTACACTCTTCTATTAGATGCTTGATTGTCAGTGTTTTATTACAAACACCGCACATTGGTCTCACTTCGCCGGTTAACATATATAAATTTGTTAATTGCGTATGACCGATTCTAAGTCTGGTCACCGCTACTTGTTCACGGCGAGTCAACTTAAAGTCGCTTTTCCATTTATAAGGAGAAGTTTTTACTGAGTTTAATTTTGTATTTAAACTCCTCCATTCAGCATTCCACTTGTTTTTTACTATGTTTGTTAGACGGTTTTTAACATCTGCCACTCTTACAGGAAATGCATCCAAATCATCGCAGACTGTTGCCTTTCTGGCAGCTTCGTCTGCGATTTCATTACCTGTAATACCAGCATGCCCCGGAGTCCATACAAATACGCATCGCTGTCCTCGTTGTTTTAGAACGTATAAAATGGACAGGATGTTTGCAATTAGGACATCCTTAATGTTCTTGTTCCGAATTGCGACAAGTGCACTTAAAGAATCGGAACATATTAACACTCTCTCTTCGCAATAGTGTTCAGTGTAGCGAAGAGCTTGCATAATTGCAGTGAGTTCTGCCGTGTAGACACTGGCCACATCTGGCAGTTTCCAAAAGTGGGCTTCTCTATTTACATGTATTGAGCATCCAACACCATGTTCGGTTTTAGAACCGTCAGTATAAATTCTAATATGATCTTCGTAACTACTGACGGTTGCCAAAAATTCCCTTTGGATGATCACTGCTGGTTTCTTTTTTATTTCTCCTTGAGAGAGATCCAAACTTGTATTTACCGCTGCCAAGAGCCATGGCGGTATTTCTCTAGTAGAAATTGCCAATGTATCTGGAATGGCAATTTCGTATTTACTTCTTAATTCGTGGTACCTAATTCCGGCTGGTCTGGAATAGGTAGCACAACGTTCGTATAATGCAGCCATAGGATGGTTATTGAAAAGTTTATTATTTATATGGGCAGGATAAGCCCATATATTTGCTGCGTATCTTAGTAAAAGGATCTCTCTTCTATAATGTAGTGGCATTATTCCGACTTCAGACATCAGACTAGCCGCCCGACTTGTACAGAAAGCACCAGTTGCATATCTTATTCCGTTATTATGAACTACGTCTAACTTTTTTAAATGCGACTTTCTAACGGATGAATATACGATACATCCATAGTCTAGTTTAGATTGAACCAATGCTTTATACAATCTCAATAATGTCTCTTTGTCTGATCCCCAATTTAAGTTCGATAGACATTTTATAATGTTTTGGTAGGGCTCTTTTGCATCTATCACTCAAGTCCTGTACATGTAATCCCCATGTAAGGGATTTATCCAATACTAGTCCTAAATATCTTACATTTTCTTTATATTGTATTGGATTATCATCAATTGTCAACGCAGGACTTTGATGAGGAATTCTCTTCCTACAAAAGTGTACACAGCACTTTTTTCTGGTGAGAATTGGAATCCGTTATTCCTTGCAACTTCATTTAGAGCATTGATCGCTCGTTGCAATTTGTACCTCACCATAGCAGTCTTGTTGCTGGCATACATAATTGCCAGATCATCAACATAGACGCTTTTGCTGATTTCTACTGGAATGGCTAAATGGCTAATATCAATTTATTAATGGCAATGGTAAACAAGGTACTGCTCAACGGCGAACCCTGCGGTATGCCATTTTCCAAGATTCTTTCACATGAATATTCATTGTTGACGCGTACTTGGAAGGTACAGTCATTCATATAGTTGCTGAGCAGTATAGGCAGATTGCCACGAATGCCCCATTCATGTATCTGGAGCATTATACCATGACGCCAGGTCATATCGAAAGCCTTCTGAAGATCAAAGAAGACTCCGACACAATGTTTCCTTTTAATGAAGCTGTTATATATAACGTCCTCTAAGCTGATCATTTGATCAGTGGTAGAATGGTATTGTTTACATGTAAAGTAGAAGGCTATTGCGATCTCCCTTTCATATCACCGTGACTCCCAGAGATTGAGAAATGCTAATCTAGAGGATTGAAAAAACATATTACTTGATAATAACAAACTTTTATCTCCATTACATCATCACACTATATTCTGAAAATAAATTATTAAAATACTTAATTAATTTTTAAAATACTTATAAAATATTTATCAAAAATAAATTATCGTGATATGATCAAATTACTAGTACATAATATATGTTGGGGAACAAATGAATCCCACTAAATTCAATTGTATAGAATTTTATTTAACAATATCTTAGCACTGAATATTAACCACTATTAATCACTGCTTACTAACTAAACTGAATTTTTAACAACGAACATAATTAAATATAACTGAATTGTATAAATTAAAATCTGTAATTGTTCTGGTTGAATCTACTGATTATGTATCATGTTAACTGTATGAGCTCTGCATCTGAATTGAACTGCCAGCTCTCCGTGTTATTTCAGCAACCGCCCGTAGAGCAGCACTCAACAACACAACAATATATTAGATCTAAACTTAAGCATAATGTGAATTACAGTAGGGTAAAGAAACATTTTTCAATTACTGATGTTCCATATAAATATCAGATCAATCTCAGTCATATCTCTTTAGAATGATAAGTTACGGAGTAAAAATGTAAATTTATATTACAGATATTATTCATTCGGTTAATCAGTTTATTTCCATTTATATTTCATAAATAAAATAAATTTCATAAATAAAAATATTTTCATAAATAAATGCATTATATATGTTCCACACAATTAAAAATAAAAATGCAGAATGATTTATAAAAAAACAAAACCCTTCATGAATTAAGTAAATTTAGTATAAACAATTTCAATCTTTATTTTAGCAATAAATAATAAAACCTAGCATGCATATTACTAAAATGAAATGTATTAAGCTGAGAGAGCTAAGAAGTTTTCTACTATTTTACATTATGATAATGAATCACAATTGAAAGAATCATAAATCACATCAAAAATTTACCAACAAATTTAGAAATTTACCAACCAGCAGAGTACCTTCACTCAAAGAAGTGAAAGTTCTACTTCTAACATAAACATAAAGGTGAAATAGATCCTCTACTACCTAATGTAAAATAGTATAGAATGTTGATGTAAATAAATCTTTTTTTTTCTTTTGTTCCTGTTTAGCCTCCAGGAATCACTGTCAGGTATTACTTCAGATGATGAATGAGGATGATACGTGTGAGTGTGAATGTGTGGTTAATTGAAACCCAACCACCAAAGAACACCGGAATCCATGATCTAGTGTTCAAATTTGTTTAAAACTAGCCTTTACTAGGATTTGAACATTGGAACTCTCGACTTCAAAGTCAGCTGATTTGCGAAGACACATTCACCACTACACCAAACCGTGGGTCTATATAAATCAATCTGTTCACTGTGGAGTACACATTCCACAAGTTTAATGCACCTAATCAAGGACTTGTAATGCTACATATACAGTTTAAAGGTATAAATCCACGTACAGTAAAACCTTTCTATGCAACCTCTCAATATAATGCTAAAAATTTCAGATGCAATCACATCATAATGCATAAGGCCCTTAATAAAGCAGAATTGGAAAGCTTATTTTACTTTTTATTAGATATTTTCTTTTATAAAGTGGAAATGAAAGAAAATATTTTACTTTACAATTACAGGAGTTAAATGAAGGAAAAATATGTAACATCAATAATAGATAATTCTTTCCCAGCCTTGCAGGCGTGATGTTTTAATACATTATATGTTTTCTAGTACACAGAATTCTAAAATGAATTGTACAAAATAGGCTATTTCCACTCTTAAATATGATTCTGAATTTAATTTTAAATTAAATTTACATTGGCAAAAGTTAACATACTTGCCATATTTTTGAAAAGATGTTCAAAATAAGCACAGATGTACACTTTTGTGCTCAAGTGATATTGCAAGTCATCTGATACAATACATTGCTGTCAATAACAACAATTTCTTGTTGAATGTTCACATTCAGTTCATCAATACTGTGGCAATTTGATTCATAAACTCTATCTTTCAAATAGCCCCAAGGAAAAAAATTGCAACTAGACAAATTTGGGGAACACAGAAGTCACCAGCTGGTGACCTCCACCAACAAATTTATCTAGCAGAGAGTTCTGCTGATAGTTCATTCTTCTGTAAATGAAAAAATGAACACATGCTACTGAACTCTTTGATGTGTGACACATTGCTCTGTCTTGCTGGAAGAAGCTCTACTCTTTTTCCTATCTGTTAGCTGAGCATACAATTCTTCACAACTGTACAATGCACTTCTGTACTGATGGCTGGTCAAATAATATTGGCTCCAATATACAATTACCAGAAACAGCACATTACACACCAATTTTCTCAATGTTAAGTGAATGCTCAAACATCTTATGAGGATTTTCAGTCACCCAGTACCTAATGTTGTGTAAATTAACATGCCTCGTGAAACCAGCATTGCCTGATGTGAAATACAGCATCGGGTCTATCTGTCTATTAACAATGTTTTTGAAAAGCCAGTTGCAACAAGTTTCAGTTTGTCCATTCTCTTAATTTGTTTGGAGAACTGTTACACATATGGTTTAAAATTTAAATCATGAAAAACTTATGGTAAGATATGTATTTTACACACTTGTTTTAATAAATCATACAAATTTTTTTTCAGATTGGCAGAAATTCTTCTTTGAATATTGGCTCCGACTTCTGGACTACTAACAAAAGGCTGCCTATTTTGTTTTGTTTTGAAAACGACATTGTTGTACTATTTTTTAACCAAATCATGTGTACTACTTCTTGCTTTCGTTATTAGCAATTGAAAATTTTTCAGTGAATATTTGACATGTTTCTTGAAAGGATCCAGAACACACATAAGCTTCCACAACAGCAACCCTTTCCTCAATCGAATAAGGCTATTTAGAAAAACACAATTGCAAAGAATAAAACGATACTCCACTACAACATGAAAAATTTACCAACTCACAATAATAGACGAAAGTAGTAACATATACAATCAGTAATAGTGGTATTAAGAGCATTAAAGGTGATCCTCAAATAACTGCAGTTCAAGCTGGCTCAGATCGGTTTTAAGTTGCTCACACACTGTATTAGTTGTTTCAAAGGTTTAAATGTTTTTTAAATAGTATTTTCATTTGAATTTTATTTATTTTAAGTAAAATTTTATATCAAGTATAAAACACTAATTACGAGTAAAATATAATATAGAATTACATACAGCACACCAAATTTTATATCACTTTAAAATATCACTGTTTTAAAACACAAACATGTAACAATTAAAATAAAAATGTAGTAAATATAAATGTGAAAATAAATCAAAGCTGGAAAAATGGTAAAAAAATTATTCAAATTTTTAAGAATTGAATACTTAAAAAGTAAAGCAAAATATAACATCAATTTTGCAGCAAAGCCAATGACATTAGTAGAATGGAAAAGCAAAATATTCTCACCGGTCAAAGATACAATATAAAGAAAAGTATACTTATGAAAAAGCTGGGTCATTTTTCAGGTAATTGTAGTCAAAATTCTTGGCTGAAAGTATAAATCAGATATCTGAAAACTCACTGACAACTTGGGCCAATCCGCCCGCCTGTGCAAGAAGCGCCCCTGCTGAACAGGGTCGTCCGCCCTAAAGACATCGCGCAGCCCACCTACCCAATCAAAAACTATGAGCCGATGATCGCTTTCGCAATCATCGACTACAGACCAGTTCAGAATCCTACCAGGGATATCCTTACCTATGGTAACATCAATGTTGGTACCAAGGAAGGTCCTCCGCAATCCCACCGCGCCGGCGAAAGTAGCCAACTCGCCGGCGACATTGAACACTTCAAAACGGTGCTGCGCGATGAAGCCTTCTAGAAGTTCACCGCCGTCATCTGTGATCCCACTGTGCCAAAGAAGCGATTTGGCGTTCGCATCAACTCCTATAAGAATAGGACGACCCGCTATCAGCCTGATAATTCTATCCCATCTTTCCAAGTGTAAGTCAGTGGGATCTCTGTACTGAAAGTATGAACTAACCACAACTAGGTCGAAACCATCCACAAGCTTAACTACGACGTGATGCGTGTCAGAGGCTTGCCGTATAAAGTCACTATCTATAGACTTCCTGCACAGTACGGCAGATTTATTTTCACCAACATGGAATTTATTCCAGCCTGAAAAACCTGGCAGGTCACCCTTGACAACGTATGGGTGTTGTAGAAGTAAAATATTGAGGCTCCGCTTTTCAACGACGTTACCTTTTCTTTCTTTTTCCTGTTTAGCCTCCGGTAACTACCGTTTAGATAATTCTTCAGAGGATGAATGAGGATGATATGTATGAGTGTAAATGAAGTGTAGTCTTGTACATTCTCAGTTCGACCGTTCCTGAGACGTCTGGTTAATTGAAAACCCAACCACCAAAGAACACCGGTATCCACGATCTAGTATTCAAATCCATTTAAAAATAGCTGGCTTTACTAGGACTTGAACGCTGTATCTCTCGACTTCCAAATCAGCTGATTTGGGAAGACGCGTTCACCACTAGACCAACCCGGTTGGTTAATATTCTAGATTTAAATAAATACATGTTTACGATACATAATACCTTTAACCCCATAAGAAAAACTATGAAAAATCTGTCACATTTATCTTGATTTTATAATACTGTGAAACACTATAATACTGTTACAATCGAAACTATACTTTAGCGCTACATCTATGCCGACGAGGGATGAAGTTTAAAATCTTATTTTAACGGTAAAAATACCACGAGAATCCTATTTTACCGCCCGATCGCTTTAGTGTTAACCTATGTTATTTAATCACAAAACTGACATTTTTCTTTAAAAAGCCTGTTAAAGAAAATTATGTTTGTCGATTGACTTTTTAACCTAACCTGATTTTAAACCGAATTGAAACGCTTAAAATTATTCTTCTGAAATTTATTAACCCATAAGCGATTATTCCGCTTACCCGGTTTACGTACCTTTGGACCTAACATTTCAAACCGGTTATCGGCCACGATTACAAAAATATAAATTTTGGCAAGGAAGATTTTTAAATGAAATAACCGACCAAAACTTTATTTATTACATATAGCGTTCAAAGAGCGACTCAACGATAAAGGAAAACGAGTAAATTACAATAGTTGTTGAAAGTGGCCTTCATTATGCGATTCACATAATCGAATAGGACAGTGCGTGCTGTTAAACACAAATTGTTGAGGAATTGCAGTGCCGCATCGCTCTATTTCGCTTTGCGATTCGGGAACGGTGTGAAGATGTGTTTTGTAAGCGGCATCCCTAAGGTGCACCCGCAAAAAAATTGTCAGAAGGGAATAAATCAGGAGACCGAGGGGGGCCACAACCCTTCCCAAATTACTCGTCCATCAAGACGCTGATCCAAGAAAGCCATGTTGTTGTAGACTGTATAAGCCGTACACTGTCCTTCTGAAACCACGTGCACTCTAGCCGGTCAGCAGGTAGTGTTCACAAATCGTTTCACCTTCTGTATGTATCGCCCACCGTTCGCCGGGCCGTGAAAGAATATCATAAATATTCGCCCGCGTGACACTGCACACCAAACACACCCAGAACTTGTTTGGTCCATCCACACCGTACTTTTCTGTAAAGGGATTCTGGCTCCGGGCATAACGGTACCTCTAATGTATTGGGACGCAATGAATATTCTCTGGTGCGTTGTGGAATCCATTTTTCGTCAATTAATGCTGCAAAAAAAGAAGAAAACACTCTTCCAAACGATCGCGTCACATTTTGAACACTCTATATTTTAAGAAGGTAACAGTTTCGTAATTAATTAAGAAAAATATTTCCGCCGAAATAATTACTATTGGAAAAATGTCTAAACAGTGAAAAGCCTTGGGTACAAAAACTCTAAAATCGGGCTACAGGAACGATAAATTATTGTACGGTTAAAGAATATTTTTAATAATTTTTCGCGTTTCATACGTTTATAAAACGAGTCGGTTTTGAACAGTAATCGATCAGGATGTGCAGTAAAATTTATCGTTTTTCTTCTGTGTTTTTAAGAAAATTTTCACACGTGAAATCAAATCGGTTACGTTAATACAAAACGCGATCGAAAAATAAAGTAAGACCACCGTCGATCTTTTTTAATGTAATAACATTAAAAAAGATCACTCGCTTCCTAATAAGGAAGCGAGTGATTACGCTACAAATAAATTGGAAAAGATATAAGCGCGCAAATTTTAATAAGAATCATTACGCGAGAGGTGGTGTTACTTGCCGGTAACATTTTTCAAAAAAGAAATCGTTAAAAATACAAGAAGCTATTGCAGAAACATCGGCCTACAATCCGCTTAAAATTTCATATCCCTATGAAACGTACAGCAAATACATAAATCCATTTTGATGAATGATAAAGCCAATTCAAACAACAGACATAGTGAAGTTATCCCGCGGAAAAAACTGAAGAGTTATTCATCTGTCATCGTACAGTCTATGTTTATTTACGTATGTATGGTGTATTCGGTTGCAAGTAAAGAATAAACAAACGCTGCGTTTGTGTGTTCGTCATGATTCTTCTTAGTCACGTGTCGTGTCGTGTGCCGATTCACAACGAGTGTATATAACACTTGTGACACCGGGTTTATCGATGGTGGTCTGCGGATTTTTCACCTTTCTTTCTTTCTTTCTTTTCCTGTTAGCCTCCGGTAACTACCGATTAGATAATTCTTCAGAGGATGATATGTATGAGTGTGAATGAAGTGTAGTCTTGTACATTCTCAGTTCGACCGTTCCTGAGATGTGTGGTTAATTGAAACCCAACTACCAAAGAACACCGGTATCCACGTTCTAGTATTCAAATCCGTGTAAAAATATCTGGCTTTACTAGGACTTGAACGCTGTAACTCTCGACTTCCAAATCAGCTGATTTGGGAAGACGCGTTAACCACTAGATCGACCCGGTGGGTTACGGATTTTTCACCTACATGAAACAAACACGAGATGAACGAGGCAAGTCTTTTGGGAACCGGTTTAGCGATGTATTAAGATAATTAGTTTGCTGTCGTAGACAAAGCCCCTTTTCATTCCGTAATAATACTACAAAGATTTTTTTTTAATTTTTAAATACTTGCTTTCTACTTTTTTGTCGTACTTTAATCAAATTATTATCATAGATCGCACGATTTTTAATTATTAGGTTAATTTGGATTTCAAAAGATATCATCATATATTGAAATTTATAAAATATCAAACAAATTTTCAACCAAATATTTACTGTACAAATTAACGAAACGGTGAAATTTTTGATTACCGGAAGACAACTGTAAATTAACAAAACTTTTTTTGTCGCTTATATACATTTTACAAATTTACCCCCGTACAGGGGATGTTTGGAAAAGTAACGGTGGAATATTGTATTGTCACCCGACCTTAGTAACTGAATTGCCAGGAAGTATGTTAAGTTAAGTACGCAAGATTTGAGGAATAAACATGAAAAAAAAATTTAAAAACATCGCGAGTTAAAATAAAGCAAGTAAAAAAGGAAAAAATTACAGCCGCGTTTTAGAAAAAATAACGATATAAAAATGTGACTTAAATCAAAAGGAGTGAATTTGAAAGAAGATAAAGTTAAGGTACTATTACTGCAAAAGGTTTCGCGAATTAAAAATAATTTTTACGAGTATAAAATCGACAAGTTCAGAAGATCCAGTGCTAATCGAAATCGTGCTTCGATTACCTCCCTATCTTTATGACCTCGATGAGTTAATTTGGGGACAAATTAAAAGTTACGTAGCGTTAGAAAATAATACTTTTAAAATATTTAATGTTAGAAATTTATGCTTAAAAGCTATCGGGCCAGAAGGAATGGAAAAACTGTATAAAACACGCAACGGATACTGTTGAATGAAATTATTGGGAACCGGATAATATAGTAGAAAACAAAATTGAGCCTCTCTTAATACCGACAACACTATGGATTTCTCGTTATCAGATGATGAAAACCGAATTGAATTTATTATTTGTTTATTATCATAGAAATTTAATCTAAAATATCAGTGAACTCTTCCTGTTAGTGGACGATTGACAATTTCATAATTCTTAAAAAACTGAAGGAAACTACGTAACGATAAACAATTTCAATGAATAAAATACTCACGGGTTTACAAGAAAATAAATATTTATCGATCGTTTAACATGTCTATTTGTTTACTTTTAAAATATACGAATAGTTTTTTTGTAAAATAAAATAGCGCGTCGTTACTGAATATTAACGTCGCATAGCTTCTTTTATATTCATCAGGATTTACATGAGAAGCTTGCGAATCGGCCGCCTGAACACTCGTGAACTCTGTAAGCTAACTGAATTAGGTATAGTTACCGAGTATAATTTTTAGTCGATTATATCTCGACTAGCAGCCCGTACTAAAATTTACGAGTCGATACCGCAAGCTGTATTTTAAATAATAAATATATCTAAGTCTATTTAATTTACAATCTCTACTTAGGAATTTTTCCGATAGAAAAAATATATGTACGTACTTTTTTATAACAATACTATATTTGTTAACGTATCGATAACAAAATAATATTTAATATTTCTATATAACAATGTACAAAAATGAAGCGTAAAAAAAAATTAAACGTACGTTTTATTTCAAAAAAATATGTAATAGTTATAGTAATATATTGAAATACGAAGCAGTCCTGAGTAACTCGCACACAGTAATTTATTGAAATCAATTATGCACAATAAAATCAGCCGACTGAATACAAAAACAAGGCTTCGTTACAAAATATTTCACGCTTTTTCTTTTTTTTTTTTATACACGAAGAAATTATTCATACGACTAAAATAGATTCCGAATATAATAAACCTGATTTTCCATCTAGCGACAACGCTTCGTGTATCGTCATAAATAAATTACATTTCTACAAAATGACCGAACAGAGCTGTTGTCAGTTCTGCTTCTTTACCGTAACTGTGATCCACGATTTACTTTATACAGCATAAAAGTCTTGTTAGGTTATGCGACCAGAATTATTTCATTTGACCGATCTGACTCGACTTGTAGGCGAAGTTCGTTCGTACCACGATGACTAGTTATTTTTTACTGTATTATTCAAAACACGCGATCCAAGAAATACCGTTATTATAAAAAGAGTTTACGATAATATCTGATATATTATAAACGTATGTTAATTTTCCAAAGATCTAAACGATTTAAATAAACGCAAATAAATTCTAATAACGGGTACGGTTAAGACTTAAATAATTAAGTATCTAGCTAGTATATATAAATAAGTTTAAAAGTTAAAATGAAATTATCATTAGACCAGATTAATATTGTTTGCGTACAGCCTACAAAAACCTATCGCGCAAATTTCCGTTTGAGAGAATAAATTAATTATTTCTCTTCTTACAGATTACTATAACGCAATTTTATCTTCGAGTATTAATACCTGAATTTTAAAACCCGTTACAGTCTATAGATATCTGTACCGTTCTGTTTACTATGCAGCCACCGAACAAGATCCAAAGGCCGTTTCAAAACCCAACAGATATACAAACGACGCGCGAGTGCATAAACCCAACGGGTCATTACCTGGATTTACAGAAGCCAAACCGAAGAAGACACAAATGTTAAGAAAAGGCGATAATCGACCGCGCAGGAAACGTGACGGAACAGAAAACGTTATATAAGTTTTAAATCCCGATTGACTTTACTCAAAATGCGTACAAACTACTGAATTATGAAAAATCTCATACGGATTTTAATATAAAATCGAATCGCCGGACTTGGAAAACCGAAAGACTTAACCGTCTCAAAGATTTATGTACCAAAGTAACATTTTAAGTCTTCGGCAAATTTACATCGTACTTTTTAAAATTGTTTCTTAATTCACCCACGGGAGGCCACTCGTGCTATCGTGAAGTCGTGGTTACAAATACGATAGAATTTCACGAAGCATTTTTTTTTTTAATTTTTTTTTTCTAGCAGTTACAATTTTTTTATTCTTTACATATAAGACAATGTTTGAATAAAATTAAAAATAATATGTAAATATAACAAAGTATTTCAATGAAATGAAAGAAATTATAAATCGACTTAAAGTAAAGAACAGACTGAAGTAAAAAGAAAAAAAAACAATGAATCGCACTACCTATTCTACGAACATGTCAAGCTGGAACTCACTGAAGATGTTCTCTTATGGAATACGTAGAAATATAGTTATCGTGGCCAAAATATCTTCTCGGCCAGAAAATATTAAGACAAACCCAAGTAAGAATAAATAACGTGTAAAAAGATGTCTGGAATTTAAAATATACGAAAAAGAACCTTCCGATTTAACAGCAGATTGAGTTATTAATTCTTGCGTAGAACCGATTTTATCTATGAACAGAAGTTACGTATAAAAATGTAAGATCGAGAACAAAAATCGGAGAGACAGAAAAAAAGATAAGCGGAAAAGAAAAAGAAGTGTAAATGCGGAAGCGGAGAAATGCGGAAGAAGCCTTCGTCCAGTAGTAGGCCATTAATAAAATTACATATTCTAAAACCGGTACGCAAAGACAGGATTGCGCATAATAATGAATAAATCATTTTAAAAATGAAATACACCTTCTCGATATCACAAAGTTGTTCGCTTTTCACGATATACTCTTCTGTATCACTGGATGGATCTCTTCTGAAATTTCTACAGAACGAATAACAAAAATATTAAATAGAAATTATACTATCGCTCTTATTTAACGGTTTCTACACGTGTAATAAAGATTGAAAATTGTTACCCCGTCTAATAAATCAACTCATCAGAAATTAATTGATTTAAAAAAAAAAATCAATGGCGACGGTGCATTTACAATTGTTTCAACAGAACTTTCAATGGAACCTAAGAATGATTTTTTTTTGTAATAAATAAAATAAGTTAAGAATAGAACGTTCCACAAATTAACTCTCCAACCCCTTCAACACCAATAATACGAGCCCGATCGCCATTCATTTTCAACATTGAAAAGAATCAAACGATATAAAATAAAAACCGTTGAGCAAATTTCCTTTTTCTAACGTACAAAACAAAACGCACTAACATAAACGGAATTTTACGACATACATTTTAGTATTTTTGAACCGCAGATCTCAAAACGTTGAGAAATACAACGGTATTCCTCAATTATCTTCCCCCCCATTTATTATGTCCATATTTATAGAACACTGTACTGGCATTTTGGGGAAAATATTTAAAAAATTCTTAGATTGTTAATTTACATTTAAAAGAAATTAATAATAAATGTGCAAAAAAAGGCCTAACGTTTTTTTCTAAACTATAAAAAAATACAAATTAAAACGATTAAACACAAATTATGGACAGCTAAAATCGAGATAATATTTTAGACATATTACAATACAAATATTTATTGCGCAAGCCAAAAAACAGCAATATCTTGGTAAATTGCTTAAAACACATTGCGATTATCCGTTTTCACGTTTTTCCGCCATAAGAATTCTTAAGTAGCGGCCTAGAAATTCTTTTGCTGCGCCTCATCTACGATACGTTTTATTTTTTGCCGCCCCCTAAATTGCCGTACTATTTTTGGAATATGCGTCCCCCGTAAAGCATTGATATGAACTCATTTCTAATTCGAGGCCAGTATGGATTCATGAAAGGGCTTGGCATCGAGGATTACATCTTAAATATGCTCTTGCCGAGGTGGAAAACGCCGACTGTAAATATGTTTTGGCTATTTTTATCGACGTAAAGGCGGCATTTCCTTCCTTGTGTTGGAGTTCTGTCCTCTATGAGTTGGAACGCCGCAATGTTCCCGTAGTCCTGCAGGCAGTAGTACGGAACTACTTGTCGGATCGCACGGCTCTATTTAAGGATGCGCACCTAGTTGTGGAAAAATCCGTCACCAGGGGAAGCCATCAGGGCTCCGTTTTCGGTCCCTTGCTGTAGAACCTGGTATTCGACCGATTTTTGGGACTGACATTCCCGGAAGGAGTCACGGCCCAGGCTCTCGCCGATGACTGCCTCCTATTAGTTCGTGGTAATTCACGACCGCAGCTAGAAAACCGAGCGCATGCGGCTTTGTCACTCGCAGAGGCCTGAATGGACATTCAAAATTTAAGGATTTCTGCGCCCGAGACGAAGTTTATGCTTACAAGGGTGCAGACAAATTATCATACGATCGTAACCCCCGTATAAGTATAAAGGCTTGTACTCAGTCGAGTTCCAGTCGATAAGTACCTACGTGTTTTGTTCGATGAGAAGTTGCTGTTTTAGCGATCACATTAGGCAAGTAGCAGCGGACGCCGTCTCTGTGATGCACAAGCTTAGGAGGATTGCTCGGAAGGATTACGGACTATCCGGCCGTCATTTGTACATAGCGTACCGATCTGTCTTCAAAGGTTTGACCTCTTACGCCGCGTCCGTTTGGGCGCGTAGGTGGAAAGAAGTCGAGCACTTATTCAAAATTTAAGGAGCGCCCAGCGCAGAGCCTTAATTGTACGCACTGGTGTTTTTAAAACAACCTCCTACGAGGCTACCATTGCATCGGGAAAGGCTCTCCCAACCGATTTAGTGGTGAAAGTTCGGGCGGCCACGTGGAAATTGCGAAGAGGCAGTGAGGCTAAGGTATCCGAGATGCGGTTTCGAGCCGGGCCTGTACCTGAGCGGATCGATCTCGATACACCGGTTCTAAATTTCGATTAGTTTCCCGTCTCCCGCCTGCGGAGGAGGCTTTACAGCCTCACGATAGAAACAAGAATGGCACGCCACGACTAAAGGAAGGTCCTTGTATAGATTTATACAGGATCTGGGGGGATGGTTTGCCTCTCCTTCGTTTTTAAGGGCGACGGGAGCCCGTGTGCTTTCCAACAATGTAAATTTAAACCGATATTTGTTTCGGCTCCACCTGGCAGCTGATGAACTGTGCAACTGCGGGGAGGTCCGATCGAACGAACACGTGATATTCGATCGCCCAGCTCTTGGGGAGGGCCAGAACTCAGGCCACCATGGAACTTAGAGGTCAAGGGGAAAATCGGCCACTCACAAGCGGCAAGTCAATGTGGCGAGAGCCGCATTGTCGGACCGTGTGGGAGTTCCTTGATGCGGTTGCTTTATTCAACCGACATCAGTAGTTTACCTAAGCGAAAAGACTCCTATCGCGCTGCTGTAGGAAGCTAACCGAGAGATACGGCTGGCTACCAGCCAGAATAAGGCTCCATGCGCTTTAATGGTGGACAGGTACTTGCTGACATTCAACGACCTAGGCGTGGCAGCGAATCGCTGCCTTTAACAAGATAAATCAACTACTGATAGTCATATATGTCTTAGTAGTTGACGGGGTGCGCCTACCCACTACAGTGATGTATGACAAGTGGGCGGTGGGAAACGCAAGCGAGTGGTGTATAGTACCACGCTTATTCCGCTCACGCTTTTAGGTTAGCTCTGCGAGCTAGTTATGACACCGGTCGCTAAACTGTTTCGCGGCTCAATAGCAGTTTGCGGCACAGACAATCGGTCTTATGCTTTAGGGTGACCGAATGAGGAGGTGGCGGGAGAAATGCTAAGCAAACCGACAAGCCGATTCACAACGAACGAGTGTATACAACACTTGTGACACCGGGTTTATCGATGGTGGTCTGCGGATTTTTCACCTTTCTTTCTTTCTTTTCCTGTTTAGCCTCCGGTAATTACTTTTGAGATAATACTTCAGAGGATGAATGAGGATGATATGTATGAGTGTAAATGAAGTGTAGTCTTGTACATTCTCAGTTCGACCGTACCTGAGATGTGTGGTTAATTTAAACCCGACCACCAAAGAACCCCGGTATCCACGTTCTAGTATTCAAATCCGTGTAAAAATAACTGGCTTTACTAGGACTTGAATGCTGTAACTCTCGACTTCCAAAACAGCTGATTTGGGAAGACGCGTTAACCACTAGACCGACCCGGTGGGTTGCACATTAACCGTGTTCAAAATATATATCCCGTTGTATGCTACCCACCGATCACAAATTATTATTCGATCTGGTACACTACACTCTGCAATAACCTATCTCCAGAACGATTATCTAGTGCGAAATGTAATATACCCCAGCTACACGGGACAGCCCTTCAAAACCCGTTGCTTCTGAAGGACTCTGCCGACGTTATTCTTCCTCCTTACGAATAGAGACTCGTCGATTTCTACTGTCAGACCCGGGCCACCGATTACACGAATTGATTTTTTCATTTTTCGGCGCACACTTCTTGTAATTTCTCC
This sequence comes from Lycorma delicatula, assembly GCF_047948215.1. Classification (NCBI taxonomy): domain Eukaryota; kingdom Metazoa; phylum Arthropoda; class Insecta; order Hemiptera; family Fulgoridae; genus Lycorma; species Lycorma delicatula. Next base: position 26,118,142 of record NC_134458.1, read on the forward strand.
ATTTGACAGCTGGGTTGTTATGAATACTTAATTCGTGTTCCCAGAATGCCTCGTAGAATTCAGTAGAATTCCGCGTGCTCTTACACTGCTACCGTTTCTGTCATTAGAAATATTTAACGCACGTCTTGCCGGCGATTACAAAGTTTACGATTCATGTAGGAAACTAAGAGATTACAAGACACGAGTAAAAAAAAGGAATATAATGATGGAAATAAAGGAAGAAGGTAAACCTTAATGCCTCTTTGAGTGGACCAAACAATTGGTAGTCAGAAGGGGTAAGATCAGGATTATACGGAGGACGAGCCGGTACTTCAAAGTTGAGTTTTCGGAGCGTTTCAGCAGTATGTGGACGGGCATTGCCGTGCAACAACACAACCCCTTTCGACAGCAGTCCTCGGCGTTTGTTTCGAATCGCAGGATTCCAGCTTGACAGTAAGCATCTCACTGTAACGCGCACTGTTTATTGTCGTGTCCCTATCCTCATAATGTTCCAGTACTGGGCCTTGTGAGTCCCAAAAAACCGTAAGCATCAGTTTTCCTGCGGACGGTCGGGTCTTGAACGTTTTTTTGCAGGGCGAATTTGGATGTTTCCATTCCATACTCTGCGGTTAACTCTTCGGTTTGTAACGATGGATCCGTGTTTCGTCACCGGTGATGATTCTGTCTAAGAAGATGTCCCGTTCGTTACCGTAGCGATCCAATATTTTTGGCAGATGTCCAAGCGAGTTTGTTTATGCGACCGTGTGAGTTGTTTTGGGACCCGTCTTACACAGACTTTATGAAACCCAAGTCTGTTGTGGATGATATCGTAGACAAAACCGTGACTAATTTGCAGACGATATGCCGCTTAATCGACAGCTACTCGTGTGTTTAAGAAAACTATGTCGCGTGCACGCTCAATGTTTTCCTCATTTGTGACGGTAAACGGTCGCCCGACTCCTTCGTCGTGCAGAACACTTGTGCGACAATTTTTCAATCCATTGGTAGACGCTCCGTTGCGGCAGCACACTGTTCCCGTACTGTACCGAAAGACTTCGACGAATTTCGGTTCCTGATACACTTTCCGACCGCAAAAAATGGATCGCTGAACGTTGCTCTTCTTCGGTGCAAACAGAAAACGGAGCGGCCATGGATAACGGCAGGGCCGCGATAATGAAACTAACCTAGCAGCATCAAACCTGCACAGACATAACAATTAAACCACGCGTGCGTCATCTACGCAACACGGCAGTACTAATAACGTAAACAAAAATATAACTAAATTGCGGATAATAATCGACTTACCCTCCTATTTATCGCTTTATTTAAATATAATACTTTATCGTTTATTTAATTCGACGATTAAAACTAAGGCGCCTCCGCATTTCCGTATTTAATTCGCGCAGGTGTGGCGGTACTAGCGGCGACAGGCGCCACTAACCAGACTAATGAAATTTCACAACTTACATAGAACAAATTTCGTTTGTACGGTCGGCAGTCTGGTGCAGTCGCAAGGCTTAACGCACTAGATATCGAGTCGACCAGACGATCGAGTTCGAGACCCGGCCACACCGAATTACGTTTTTACACCTTAAATATTATTCATTTATTTAATTCTACCGTTTACCTGTAACGTCACAACATAGCAGACGACTGTAACAGCATTTTTTCGGGCGGATTGCAATTTTGCAAATATTGTTATTTTTGGTCGTTAACAAATGCATCTAAGAAAAAATATGACCTTAATTAGGCGAAATCTCGAGATACTGAGAGCGGCCGTGGTTTACAGAGCCTCATCCCCTTGACCGTTAAATTGAAAATTTAATGGCATCAATGCCCCGTATATAAAGTTTGGTAAAAAATCGGTCGATATAAGGTGATAGCCGGTCGATATAAGATGATTTAGAAACTACACCGAACGCACCTACATTAACATCCGGAAAAGTTCCATCCGGTTTTTTGGTTTCCTTAGGTGTGAAAACGTCAAGATCCAGTGAAAACCGCATATGCCCAAATAGGACCGATTATAATACTTACCCTTCTAGAGCTGTAGCTCTATCTAGACGGGAAAGCAAAAAGTAGTGATGGTATTGCGGATGTAACGGGGAAAAAGAGGTTTATGAGAGAATATAGCAGAGATAAAAACGGCCTTCGGGATGTAAGAAACGGCACAAGGAAGCTGTAAACAACTCGCAAATAAAAAAAATACTACATTATTTATTCAATAGTAATAACTGCTAACTGCTGAAAACGCAGTATTCTTTTTCACAAACAAAAAAAAAAAACAATAAGAAAAACCGGTTCAACATTCAAACTTCTTTCCCAGATTCGGTATCAGAACGTCGACAATTCGATTAGGACGGTAACGATTTCCGTTGTAGCACGGGAAATTTGAAACCGCAACTGAACAATGACGTCAATTTGTTCATAATACGGAAAGCCCGCTTGAAATTTTACTAAAGAAACATAATTTGGCTGAACTATAACAGTTTCCGAAATGTTATCGATTTAATAATTAAAATGAATACAATTTTGAAAACGTAAAACGTAGATTTTTTTCGTTCACATGGTAGTAAAGTTATTTATTTAAATTATACTTTTATACGGTTTTGGTTTTATTTTTTGAATATCAGTAATAGAATTACTGAAATATATTAATAAATTTCATTATTAAATAATAACGTTTAAAAACCAACCTGTTAAAAATATTGCATCCAATTAACAGAAAACCGATTCGAAAATAGAATAAGGCCAGCCCTCGATTTTTAACCTGTTTTGAAAGGGTTACAGCTTCGAATAAAAACGTAGCTGTATGTTTACAATGCGACAGCTAAATACTCGACGATAAAGATTTAACGAGACTTATAGGACGAAGGTTATTTTTTTTTCAAGGTCCGATCGGTCGCGAAATAAAAACCCGCGCAAAAATCGGATGAACCTTTGCGCATACGTGTTGTGCAGCGTCTCTACTGTGGCCGTCAATTACGCCGCGTCTCTTCGTTTAGTTCTGAACGCGCGGCTAGCACGTAAACATGTCTACAACAATAGCATCTCCCTCCAAGTGTGAAGAGCGTGCGGTAATTCGATTTCTTCAGGCTGAGGGGTGTAATGCGGCCGAAATTCATCGACGAATAAGTAATGTGTACGGTGAAACTTCAACGAGTGACGGCAAAGTGCGACAACGGTGCAGGAACCTTAAAGCAGGACGTACAGATGTTCATGATGCAGGCGGTCAGGGAAGGAAGCGAGTGTCGACCGATGATCTCGTTGAGCGAGTGGATGAGGCGATTCGAGAAAATCGTCGGTTCACAATTTCTGTATCGAGTGTTTCGTTTCCTGAAATTTCAAGGTCTCTCTACACAATTGCGAGCGAGAGACTTCAGTACCGCAAACTGTGTGCGAGATGGGTTCCCAAGATGCTGTCCGACCGTCACAAAACAATGAGAAGATTCTAATCTTCTCCAGCCCTACCGCAATGAAGGAGAAGATTTTTTGAACAAAACTGTCACAGGGGACGAGACACGGGTCCATTTCGAAACCGAAGAACAATCAAAACAGCGGATGCGTTCTCATTCTCCCTGTACGAGTGAACCAAAGAAGTTCAAGCGAACCTTCTCCAACAGAAAGCGTACGGCTACTGTGTTCTGGGACCGGAATGGAGTTCTCTTGGTGGAATTAATGGAACGCGGCACGGCCATCACTGCAGCCTCACACTGCGTGACCCTTCAACGTCTACGAAGGGCGATTCAGAATAAGCGGAGAGGAATGTTGTCATCAGGCATTGTCTTTGTCCACGACAATGCTCGGCCGCACACTGCAGCTGTAACAAAGAAGCTCCTGCAGCGTTTTCGTCGGGAAGTGTTTTATCACCCACCGTACAGCCCGGACTTGGCTCCATCCGATTTTCACCTCTTTATTCGCATGAAATACTGGCTAGGAGGACAACATTTTGACACAGACATCGAGCTGCAGACCGGCGTAGAAACACGGCTGAAAACACAGGCGACTCCGTTTTCTATGACGAGGGTATCGGAAAGTTGGTACCGCGCTACGACAGATGTCTTAAATCGGAGTGACGACTATGTAGAGAAATAGCGTAACTATGTAAGTATTGTTACAAATAAATTTTTTATTTATTTTCACTGTGGTTTTAATTTCGTGACCGATCGGACCTTGAAAAAAAAATAACCCTCGTATATAAAAATCTATTAATACAGAGGTCATAGTATTCTTATGAGTTAACGATCTACTACGAATAATAATTTTATATCTAAGTGATAAAAGCAGCCGATAAAATGGTAGATAAGAATCTTTTTATGATTTTCGTTAATCTGTTTGACTGGGCGGGGAGAAAATAACGGTCAAGATCCTACGAGGTAAATCTACACATTAAATTAGAAAAACAAATTTATAGCGTCAGAAACTATTTCAAGCACAGAGTAGGAATAAACAAGATTTTTTTGTGACGATTGTAAAATTCGAAGTGAATTTAATAATAATTTCATAAAATACAACAACGGAACACGGAGATTCCGAAGTAGATAGAACGATTACGAAAGCAAAAACTCAGAATAAAAGATGACAATAACAACAATAGCGTACATGAACGGAAAAGAAAACTTTTAACGAATGACATGTTCAGTAGTCACAAGAGAACTCTTTTACTTTTTTAACAGACTCCGAAAGTTTATTGTATAAGAAGAAAAACAAGTACTATAGTAAAACAACAAAGGTAAACGAGACGATAAAACTTTTTAAAAAACGAAAACTTATAAAAAATAAAACTGAATTATCATATAGGACAATACATTTACAAAAATTTAATTCGATTTACGTTATTTTGCATCGATGTCGTATATCGTACGATAATTATATATAACAAGTGAGGTAGCAACAAACAATATACACTAATTAAATTCAAATGGAATTAATGTCATCCTTTGATATTATATTAATCGACTTCTGTATCGACTTCTGTAGTCATACCGCGATAACAAATAAGGGTAACATTCCACAGCTAACGAGAATGTACAAAATTAGCTTACATTCTCTCAAATAAATTTAATATTACACGAACAAAAGTAAATAAATCGCAATATATAATAAAATAATCGATTAATTTCCTGAATAATATTAATTAAATTTTACGGTGCGATAGAAAAATATTAATTTCAATGGAAACAATAAATTTTTGAGTTCTTAACATTTCTGAAATATAAAATGTATTTCGTCATTAACGACTAAATTAAGAAACTTAAAATGTCCTTAATAATTTAATTTTCTGTCGATCAAAATTTAAAAGCGTCACTTAATAACGTTTCATTTAACATTTCTTCATAATGAATTCGGAAAATCTTTTACTGTTATATAGAAATTACGAGAAAATAAATTTAATATATATTCAATTTGACTTGTGAACAATTACCCTAAAAAAATCAAGGGCACGGGCACCGATTTGTTAATCCAGTCTTATTTTTCTTATACGAATCGCAGTACGGTCATCGTATTAGAAAAATTAAGAGGCTTCATTTATTAAGCACTTCATCCCGAGATTTTACTCCGGGTAGGTAAAAAACAGTCGCTAAATTGTACCTCTGCCGCTAGAGATTCCCTTAAAACGAATAATTACAAATTTATAGGTACATATAACATAAGAGCGGATTCGATAAGCATCTGGCCAAAACACCCTCGAAGTTTTGTAGAAAATTTGTGAAGTTAAGAGTAGAAAATAAAGGAAGAGTAAATTAATAAGAAAGTGATCTTCCCTTAAAAAATCCGCAAAAATAATTTTAAATACGTCGCTTTTAGTCGGCTCCAGGCGGCAGATTCATTCTCCCCACAAATTCTCGGGAAATTGGATTATATTTACTAAGGATAATATCAGCACCGTTTATAAGTTAAGCAGCTTTAAAATATTTTCCGAGCAATAAAACTGCTATTTTTCCAGTTACTAAAGAACCGTCTGAAAAATCGCGCAGGCTTCCGTACGATAAAACTCTGATGTGGACACCACATGACTTCCTTGTACGCCTATTAAATTACATATACACATTTTTTTCAAATGAAAAGTACATAAAAATCTTATTTCATTAATAACTTCTGAAATTTTTTTTAAATTGTTGAATTCTTATTTATCGTAAAACTTTTTTACAATCAGAGATTAATAATTATTAATAAATCAATATATTTGAATTAAAAAAAAGTTACAAAAAAAAAGAAGCAAATTAAGTCTGATTCGAACCTATGTGCCTTCCCCTTGCAATCCCCAAATACTTCATTAATTAAATTTTATGTGGCTCTAATACTGAAACCGATGAAAATAAGTACTACTTATGATATATCGTTGAAAAGCTCTCGATGAGGGCTTACTACTGCATTTAAAAAAAGTTGAAAATCCAAATTTTGTACTTTTTTGGACACTTTTGGTCCAGTCGATTTCAATAAAACGGGAAGTGCACAACTAGATGTTACAATAGACTAAATCCAAAATTTCAACATTCTACGGTTAATCGTTTTTGAGTTATGCGAGATACGTATGTACGTACAGACGTCACGCCGAAACTAGTCAAAATGGATTCAGGAACGGTGAAAATTGATATTTCCGTTGAAATCTGAAAACCGAAATTTTTCGAGATCACAATACTTCCTTTACTTCGTACAAGGAAGTAGTAAATACACCTTTTCTCAATCACAAAATAAACGGTCGAACTGAGACTGTAGAAGACTACACTTCATTTACACTCGTACATATCATCCTCTGAAGTATTACCCGAACGGTAATTACTGAAGGCTAAACAGGAAAAGAACCACAAAACAAATGAAAAGCGGATGCATTCGATCGAACTGTTAAACCGTCTGCCAGATCTTTACTGCAAGATTCTATTTGAGTATTTTTTGGATCGACTTTATGAACTTCTTGAAAGAAAGACAAAAATCACTAATTATTTGAAAAGTTACGAAAGATAATAAACAGTAAGTGTGTTTTGAAGATACAGTATATTACAATTCTGTTAATCCTTCCGATTTCATTATCCGCATTAACGATATATAACCCTGAAATCAAAATTTGAAACTTTTTAATCTCATTTTATAGTATTTCGGATCGTATAATTTTTTTTATTTTTCTGAATTCCCGATGCGAAACCCTTTTGTCTTTCTCGTTGCGATAACCTGAAGGATTAAAACTAAAAATTTTAATTATCTTGTATATCGAGAAATATCTATGTTTTTAGCACGGACAGAAAGCAAAGAAATAGCTTTTGCACATCACCTAATTACACTTCATTCTCATATTTAAAAAGATAAATAACAAAACAAAAACACTAATATAATATTGTAAGCTTATATTCTGAACAGCGAAGTATAAATGTATCGAAACAATAATATACGACATTATGTATCCAAAGCGCTCAGCCAAGAAACGTTTCTTAATATGTTTACGAAAAATGGATTCACTAATAACGCCACAGTGCAATCGAATGTTTACGGCTAAGAAAATAATAATAATAATAATAAATAGATATATTAAGTAAAATTACTAGAGATGTTCTCGATTTTTTCTCATCCTTTAATGACAACAAGCGGACCCGTGCGAAAATTTCGCAACCCGTGAAAACACAGCTGTACAATTATTGAAATATACATACGGCCTGCGAAGGTGTCGATAGGACGCATCAATGAGCCAGTGAAAAGAATTTAAATAACCTTTTTGCACTTTCAACACTTTTTTTATAGTCTTAAATTTGTTTGATGCAAACCCGGGGGCAATTCCCTTCCCAGAAAAATGACATTTATGGATGTTGATAGCGTCTTATAAACGGTGCACAATCGTCGTCTTATTTTAGCGTATTATATATAGATACTCAGTAGTTACAGAACATTAAATATTACAATTCTAATTCGTAAATAAAACATTAACGGTCCTTACTATTACTTCTTCCTTCATTCCAACAAAATACGAAAAAAAAATATCGCGTGTATTTTTTTTCTTTTGTAAAGAGCGGATCGAGAAGTCAACGTACCCCTAAAGTTAACGAAAAATATGAGTTAGAATATGTGTTTAGGACATACGGTATTTTCGTTGGGGTCGTTTGTTAACAGATTTTTACAAACTTATACACTCTGAGTACTTTACTCGCCATTTTAGCACGACACTAAAGAGAGTCGTGCTAAAATGGCTGACACAAGTAGTTACAGCGTCGAGGAGCGGTTAGTGACAAGTGTTTGGGTTCATGAACGGCAACATACGAATCAAATAATGAAGCTAATCGGTGATATGTTTCGGCAACGCTTTAATAAGCCGCCACAACGAAAAGCATCAATGTTGGCTCGGGAGAAACGCGCGTTTGAATAAGACAGTATTAAAGACAGGCCGCAGAGTGGACGAAATTGATCGCGATTAGAAATATGCGCTGTTGTTGCGGTTTCCATTGAGCAATACCCGATGAAATCGACCGGTAAACGGTCAGCTGAACTTCGTATACTGCAGACGACAACGCAAGATCGGATGAAAAAGGACTTGAAAGCGAAGCCATTTCGTCCGACGGTCAAACCGAAAGTTTATGAACTGCAGATGCATACATGAAACGTCACGCTGCATGCTGCCGGGCTTTATTAGAAAAATTTTCCGTTGCAGCGCACCGTAGAAAGGTGCTTTTACCGACGAATTTTCAATCTATCGCGTTCGCGTGCCAGAAATGTGTTATTTTGAGCGAAAGAAAATCCTTATTACGCGACAAAATCGAAAGAAATCTACGCACGTCATGATATGTACTGGACGACGGGTCGGTGAATTCACACACTTATTTAGAGATTTTTGGGGCACGGTTAATACCGCAGCACCAAGAGAAGTATCTCGTGAAACGCGTATAGTTGCAGCAGGATGGAGCAACTGCACGTTTTACTCCATCGGTCTGCGCGTTTCTGAATGAAAAATTCCCGGGGCGTTGGATCGGCCACAACAGTACTCTTCAGCGTCACCAGCTCCGTTATCATGGCCACCGTGAAGCGCTGATCTCACCTCACCGGACGATTCATTACGGGGAATAATCAACGCACACGTATCTGCACGTCGCTACACCACAAATGAAGAATCGCGTGACGCTGTGAAGGACGCCTTCCGTACCGTAACACCAGAAATGCTCCGTCGTGCATATCACACAGGACGTGGCGACGTATAGAATTGTGCGTGCAACAATTCACACAGATTCACTGGAATATTAGAATTAATACTTACGTATCGACTGTCTAAATAAAAGAATTAATTCGCATTTTTTCATTTTATTACAAATTTTTAGTTCTAACTTTAGGGGGTACGGTGACTTCCCGGTTAGTATGTATATATATTAAAAAAAATTCTCCAGTAAACATATTTTATTATATAGTTCCTAACAAAATATAACAATGTTAATTTTTATATATATATATATATATAGATAGATAGATACACGCAAGAGTATATATTAGATAAAATGCAAGTAGCAATTTCCAAAATTATCAATGCGTACAGTATATTTTATCGCACAACATGCATCGACCTAGTTTACCAAAATAATTCAACAGTTCTCATCAAATATTCCCTATATAACCTTTCAAGAGTATCTAAAGCTCAAAAAGATACACCGCAGACGTAAACTTAATTATGCAACGCATAATTAATCGCTATTCCACAACCCCGATAAACACTTCTTAACCTCAGCGCCTAAAGAGATGTAGCGAGTGTCAATGTGTACATGTCAGAGAGCATTAATTAACTGAACCGACTCAAAGGCAATACAGCATTCAAAAGGCGTAAAATTCAAATTCATCCTGATATATTTACATATTCAGATAAATACGAATTCCGACTAAGAAATCGGTCGACAAATAATAAGAACTAGAAAATATATTTCGACGATTAAAATTCACCGTTTCACGATTAAAAATAAAGTCGACACTGATACCTGACCGTTAGGATTTGGATTAGCAATCGCAATCTGTCTCCCTTGTTGTACTGCATTAGCCGATCATGCAGTAGGGTGGGGGGTGGAGTCACCCTCTTTGATAGATACGATATAGCCGCATAGCTTAAACTCGGTCGACCTTCATCGATCATTTTACATTAATCGAGTACGTCATACGGCAATGTGTTGTAGATTAAAATCAGCATTTAAAATTTCTTTAACTTACATATGAACTGTACTTTTGATCATTTTACGCACGAGGTATGACAAATTAATTCCCTGAACGGTTCCGCAGCGAACCGTTCGGTTAGAATCAGGGCGTTTAACCTCAAGCTTATAAAACGATTTTTTTAGCCTGCAATTTTAATAAAATTAAGGCCTACCATAACTTTCAGCGTAATACTTAACGATATAATTTAGAACACCTAGTTAACATCAGTTATCTGTAAAAATTGCTGGTGAAAAAAGCATATGGTGACGGCCTCTAAAAAAATTTTTTTTTTTTGAACGGTATAAACGATTCAAAGATGAGGGAAAGATGTTAAGCGAAGATCCAAACGCGAAAAAGCTACCGTCTGATCGGCGATTAATGCATATATTAACGAGGATGAAACGATTACAAGATTCTCGTCGAAGAAAAAGTTCTGAATATCGACCGGACAATGCGGTTCATCAGTTATGAAAATATGTCGAGCCACGAAGCATTCATCGGAAGAGTGTATCTGGAAAAAGATCGATTACCCGCTGTTTCCAGAAACGGGAAAAACGTCGATATCGGTCTATAGATACAAAACTGTAGTACTTCGAGAGTATTAGCGACCGATGTGAAGTTCATGATTTTTTTTTACCGGTGCATACCTGTAATTAAATTTTCACATGTTGTATGCGATATGAGTGTGTGGGAAAGAAGTGCAAACGCACGCGCACACACATGGAATATAATTAATTGAATGTTTTTTCTTGTTTTACTTTTTCTGCTTACGGGTGGTGCCCGTCTCTACTTCCTATTTTAAAAATAAAAATTTCAACGCGTTAAAGTTTTAACAGGTCCACAATTTATCTCCGATTCGGAAAATAAAATCATACCGTCTGACCATCGGTAGAACGGTAGAATCGAACCGGTTGAAATACCGGTAAACTATAATCGGCTAATTTCTATAAAAGAGTAAATTCATCTATCGGCATTACAAAAGAAAACGAAAGCGTTTACGTTTTGCTAAGAGAATATCGTTATTTCGATACGTTATCAAGATAAATATTATAAGTTTAGAAAAGAGTAATTTTAGAAACGAAAAGATGAAAACTTTGCTGAAGCGTGAAAAACTACTACGTCGACACAACCGCAAACAACACAGCCGCGTACTGTAGAAGAGGAAAAACAAACAAGCAAACAAAAAGCGTTCAGGGCGTTGAAAAATCACAAAAGGATCCTCTTCATTCTGGAAAAACACGACATAGCCTATATAGCAACACCCCGTCCGTTTTGTTTTCTCTATACAGGGTTGTAGGTATCATCTGTGTATGCATGTATGTATGTACGTGAAAGTAGGAAGCACAAAGATATTTTTTGTTAACAGTAAAAACTGTTTTTTCACCTAATTAAAACAACTCGGTCCAATTTTTTAAACTTTATTTTTTACAAAAATAAATTAATTAAAAAGTTCAGCGCTTAATATTACAGAAGAAAATAAACAGTTAATGAAAAAAGAAGAGAATTCAATATTCTCTATCGTTCAAACGCTCGACGGAAGTAAGCACAGAATAATCGGAATTCACTAACTCATAACGAGGAATCGTCATTTTAAAACTCTTACCGTAATTTACAGATAAATCATTTAAAAAATATTAAAGTTAACAAAATATAAAAGAGAAAACGACCTACAAAAGAAGAAATATAAACTAGATGAACAGGGACACTATTTAACGATCGTAAGTAAGAGGAGAAAAAATAAAAGAATCTAAGAAATATCGACAAAATAAATAAAAATAAAACAAAACAAAATAAAAATGAAACTCTTTTACAGGAGATCTGGAAAACAAACAAACTTCCAGACGATTGGACTACGGCGTTAATACATCCATTACATAAGAAAGGCGCCAAAACACACACAAACAACTACAGAGGAATATCCTTACTACCCGACTTATAAAATCCTTTTCAAAGCGCTCTTAAACAGTGCTGAGGCAAGACTTGACCCGCAACCGGATGAATATCAGGGAGGGTTTAGGAAGGGCAAGTCATGCGTAGAACAAATACTAAACCTTAGAAGCCTGATGGATATTAAAAGAATCTGAAATTTAAAGTACGTCATAACTTTCATCGACTTTAAAAAGGCCTATGATTCCATAGACAGTGACACATTAAACAACATTTTAAGAGAACTGGGACCGGACGGTAAAACTACAGAGTCGATCAAAGTCACATTAACAAACACCGCCTCCAAAGTTAAATTCACGGGAGAACACTCCGTGCCGTTTAAAAATAAAACAGGAGTAAGACAAGGAGATGGCTTATCACCGTTATTGTTCGATCGCGTTTTAGAGAAGATAGTTAGAGAATGGAGAAAGGCGATTAACACCAAAGGCCTACATCTCGGAACGAAAAACAAGAGAGTTGTTATAGACCGCTTAGCTTTTGCCGATTATATGGCGTTAATCACCGATACGATAGAACACGAGCAAGAACAAATATCAGAACTCCAAAGACAAGAGGCTAAGGCTTGCTTACAGATCTCCTTTGAGAAAACACAATACATTACAAACATCAAGAACGCGCCGCAACATCTTAAAATAAACAGAAATAAAATAGCCAGAGAATGGATAACGCAAAACAATATTGAAAAAATAGCTCTAGAAAACAGATTACTCAAAATAGAAAAAGCATACGATATCGCGAAAAATATCTACGACAAGAAATCCCTTTCCTGGAACACCAAATTAAGACGCTACCAAACGGTACTTAGACCGGAAATACTATATGCGGCAGAAACGCTGAAACTACATAAAGTACAGGGCGTAGAGAGAACAGAGAAAATAGAGAGAAGAATCTTACGGAAAATATTAGGCCCGAAAAACAACACGGTACTAGATTATAAACAAAGATCAAACCGACAGCTTATATTCCAAAATAGAAAAAATAACAGATGCACTCGGGAAAAGAAGAATGCAATTCTACGGACACCATATACAGAACGGAGAACACCAGACTAACAAAACAGATCTTCACCCGACTAAACGCTCACAAGAACAAGATAACCTGGCTTAAAGAAATAGACGATGACCTAGTAAACGATTCAATAGACTCAGACATTTTAAAAGACAGAGCCGCATTCAGAAAAAACAATACAGGAATTAGAGTTTCAGGAGAGGGAAAACTCACTTGTAGAAGAGGGAGAAAATGGACTCAAGAAGTCAAAGAACACCGCTCTAGAATAATGAAAGAAGCGCAGGCTAAAAAGTCGATTAAGCGTGCCTTCTGAACGGGCTATTCGAAAAGAAAAAATAAATAAAACAAAAAATTTGGGGGAATTACGAAGAATATTTCTACCGGTTTATAAAAATATATAAAAACCGACGGGTGAGAGAATAGCGATTTTAAGTTATTTAGCAACGTTTAGTATTTAATGTAACTTTTCACTAGAACTGTCTAAAACTTGTATCATTTTTAAGTTTTTTTTTTTTTTTTTAATAAACTTTTTAACGTTTCGTAAATATTCTGTTCTTGTAATTAATTTACTTATTAATTCCTTTGCGTTTAATGACGAGACTTATTTTATATTTCAATTTTTGTGAACGGTTTTTGATCTTTTTATACCTTCCTATCTTATTTTCATAAACATACATCAGATTAAGACAAATATTTATCGATAAAACTTAATTAAATTTAAACAACAAGAAGAAATCTGATCGCAAAATTAATAGTAAAACTTATTTCTTTTTAACTAATAAAATTTTTAAGATAATAAAATTAATTAAAAATAATGTATACAAAGGTTACGATTACTCGTAAAAGGAGTTACATGAAACAAGAAAGGGTCCCGCCGCTAGCGCGGCATATTACAGTACCTTCAGCACGGACGTAACCGTGTTTATTTAAACACGATTACAAAGTTTTAGTCAGACCTGACCGGTGACGCTGCCCGTAAAGTTTTCTCCGTCGAAACGTGTTTAAACTTTATCTCGATTTATATAGTAAGCTTGTGTTCTATATATGATTTATTTATCATACGAAAAATTCATACGCGTCATTTAAAATAAAATTATAAAGTAAAATTAAAACAAAACGAAAATATAAAGTAAAATAAAATCAAAACTTTCTAAATACTTATATTCCAAAATACTTTTAGTTTAGAAAGACTTTTCTATTAGATAATTAATTCACCGAATAAGCTCAAGTATTGATAGATAGGGACGTGATACGTAAGTTTTTTTTAAAAATGTGATTCGGGTGAAAAGTCAACACGATACTATTTCACCACTGCGTGGATATAATTGTAAGAAGATTATTTATCGATTTAACGATATAGTTTTATACGTTTAATTTATTATTCGACCTATTCTACAGTTAGATTTTTTAAAGAAGCTATTTTTAGTCTTACCGGGTGATCGTTTGAAAAGTTACCGGATTTATTATTAGACAGCTATCAGTCCCATCGTATTTCTGTTTGCAGGCACGTATACCATTTTCGAGGGGAACCTTTTTAAAATTATTTTCAAAGGGGTGGAACTCACCCTCGCCGCTACGCCTACCCCGACTCAAAAAATAATGAATTTTGGTGAAAGAAAATTAAAATCCGCCCACCCGTTCGCTCGGTACGTGCGAAAAACCATTTGAGGTGGTAATTTATTTAAATTTCAGTCCAAACAAATAACTATAAAATGACGTGATATTACTTCTTAAACGGTTTCAAAAATCATAATCTGTGGATTAAAACGTTGAAAATTATTTTTTTTAAATGAAACGATGGAGCTTATGACATGTCATTGGAAGGCCCTTTGAATAAAATAAAACCGGTATGGAAGTTACGATTAAAAATTTGCTTTTTTATATTACGTTAGGATAGAGTATAACTGTAAAAATATGGGTTTCAGGTTTCTCCAGCACTGAAAACACAGCATTATAACATCAGTTAAACATACGAAAAACCAGTAATAAGGTACCTACATCTTTGCCGGCAAGATATCTTGTTATAACAGGAGATAATTTTCTGCCGATTACTGAGATCTTAGTTTCTACGGTAAATTTCTGCAAATTGTTTTCTTCCTTATTGTACGTAATTAGTGGCAAAAAGTATTTATTTTATCGTCGTGTTTATTTAGTTAAAATTGGCATTCGGTTTGTGTTACTGTTCTACCGTTTGGCCTTTCATTTTTGTCTTTAGTAAACTTGTTTCGCTAAAATGACTTGCGATCTGGAAGAAAAGACGGAGAAAAAAATAAATGGGCTAGAAGAACTGCCCAAGCGTTTAATGAACGGCATCCAAATAAAAATATTTCACACTCTTACATTGTAAAACTTGGTTTTAAATGCTGGTTTTTCGATGCTGGAGAAACGTAAAACCCATATTTTTAACAAGAACGGACGATTTCACACTAATGCTTTGTGTCGGTCAAAAAAATTCCAAGAAACGGGATCTGTCGTGCAAGGCAAAAGAAATCTTGGGAAATGTAGTAAAAAATCCCGCGAAACTGAGGTTTCTTATGATTATGTTTTCACTCGCTACATTCAAATCGAATATATTTTTTCCGTATAAAATTCAACCGCATCAAGAACCGAATTAGGATGATGCTGACAGAAGGATTCAATTAGTAGATGCCGATCCGATATTTGGTTTTACGAAAATATTTGGTTTTCTGAAGAATTCAGCTTCTTTCTAAACGGCTTTATTAATAAACATAACTGCCGATACTGGAGCGATGTAAATACTCGTGTTTCAATCCTGTAGCATCCTGAAAAAATAAATATGCGGGCCGGGATTTACGGTGATAACATAATCGGTCCGGTATTTATCGATGGGAATTTGACAGGTGAAAAGTATTTGCAGTTGCCGGATGAAGTTATTCACCCGCTAATAGTCCACGCCTTGGAAAATCAGTTAGATTACTATGGAAACATGTTACTCGACGAAGACATGCTTCACTTCCAGTTCGGCGATGGTTGGACCGAATGTTTCCTGGTAGAAGAGAAACAGTTAAGTGGCCGGAAAGATCTGCTGATCTTAAACCGCTGGACCTTTTTTTTGTGGGATCATTTAAAATCAATAATCTATAAAGAAATTCGTGTTAACATACAAGAGTTGAAAAATCAAACGTGTAGGGATGTAACTAAAGAAACCTTAATTAAAAGTAAGATGTGAATTCCAACAAAGACTATTATTATTGTTTACAGGAAAATTGGAATCATTTTGAACAAACGATTTAAACACCGATACTATTTTATTTAGGTAAAAAAAAAAGTTCCATTTATTATTTCTTAAGGACTCTTATTGTTACAAACCTTCATAACAAAATTAAGTAATGAATGATTTAAGCTTTACTTTTTGATTAAAAATTATTCATTTATGAGTTTTTATTTAATCATTAAGTTTATCCGGTAATAAATTTTTCAGCATGTTACCGGCAAAGAAGTAAGTACTTTATTATTGGTTTTTCGTGTTTTTAACTGACGTTATAATGCTGTATTTGCCGGTACGGGTTTTTCGATGCTGGAGAAACGTAAAACCCATATTTTTAACAAGAACGGACGATTTCACACTAATGCTTTGTGTCGGTCAATAACACTGTATCCCAACGAAGCCGGTAATTTCAATACCGGTGAACCAATTTTTTTATTTTATTTATACCAAATTACTTATCATTCAAAGGGCCTTCCGATCAAGTGTCAAGCTACATAGTTTCATTTAAATTATTCTCACAGATTATGATTATTACAAATGATTTAAGAAGTAATATCACGTAAATTTACAGTTATTTTTGTTGGATTGAAATTTTAAAAAAGTACTACCCGGAATGGTTTCCGCACCTACCGAGCGAAGGGATAGACGAAGTTTAATTTTCTTTTAACCAAAATTCATTAATTGTTTCGCGGCTATCAATTATCGTAAATAATTGTTACCGTGGCCGTATAAGATTTTTGAGTTGAGTTTGGCTTTAGCGAGTAATTTTCGTATGAATATGAAAAAACAACTTCTAATTTTTTTTGAAATCCCGAGCATAAAGGGTTAAAATAGAGTTTTGAATTTTTTTGAAACCCGGCTTTCTTTTTCCTGTTTAGCCTCTGGTAACTACCGTTTAGATAATTCTTCAGAGGATGAATGACGTTGATATGTACGAGTGTAAATGAAGTGTAGTCTTGTATATTCTCAGTTCGACCGTTCCTGAGATGTGCGGTTAATTGAAACCCGACCGCCAAAGAACACCGATATCCACGATCTAGTATTCAAATCCGTGTAAAAATAACTGGCTTTACTAGGACTTGAACGCTGTAACTCTCGACTTCCAAATCGGCTGATTTGGGAAGAGACGCGTTTTTTGAAACCCGGCTATTTTTTTTTTAATGTTTCGGTGATATCAAGCCAATCGGTGACGACAAACGAAGATATCAACATGATTATTTACGTGTTTTATCTTCATGTGAATATCTAAAAACCAATTTCTAATTTTTATTGAAATTCGACGTTGAAAAGGGTGAAAATACGTCAATAAATTTCCACAAAACTTACAAATTTTCCACATTTCCATCTATACTAAACACGAGATATTCACTCGATTCGTGCTTGCAATAAGTCTACAGATGTGAACCTAAAACCGATTTACGGGTTTTTGGAATTTCAAGATTTTAACAAGTAAAGAACTATTTTTTAAAGATTAAAAAAATCTTTTCCGTTTTTACAATTTTATACTATCAATGTTGAATCAATCTTTATGAGATTTGGTAAAATTTTGATGGTAATTTACGTTTGTAATACTGATTATGTATTTCGCAAACGAAACCGCGATGGGAAATCTAATAACCGATTAGCAGGTCCTGCACTAACCAAACTGATGCTCTGAAGGAATGACAATATACTGATAGTTTTTATAAATTGCAACAGTTTAATTTTTATTTAACTACCTTATTCTTACAAGTTTAATGAGCACAGAAAACCCTAACCGGCTGGACTTCCCCTGACTGCAAGTAACCACACAGCGCAAGCGAAACCGCGACGGAGATGCTGGTATATACAGTATATATACTAGTCGATGTAGCCCGCCCCCAGATCCAGGTCGACCCAGGGGCTCCCCGGGGCCTACCCTAGGGCGGCAGAGCTCGCTTCGCTCGCCGTTCCCATCTAGCCAGAAGGTTCCATCCCTGGACCCCCGCATAGCTCGCTTTGTTCGCTCTTTACGCAGAACTGGCTTCGATCGCCAATCCGTCTATCCAGATGGCTCCGCCCCCTGGCCACCGCAGTGTTCGATGTTTACAATGATATTAAAGTATTCAATGAAACCTGAAAAAGAAACTCGATTACAAAACACAGAATAATAGTAACTACGGTAACTAAAGTATACACCTCTGACGACAAAGAATTCCTGACTTATTTTGTTGCTTCGGTGATAAGAATATAATAATAACGCAGTAAGGAGATTAATCTTTTCTTTAATGAATATCTTTAATTCACAACTTCACCTCCCAAGGGGGCTACTAGGGCCTCCATCTAAAACTTAAAATCTTCTTTGGGATAACACGACTGTATCCGGAAAATTTGACAGCAGCTTTTTTTTGGTCGGTTGGTTCTAGCGTGATGCGAGAACAAACAAACAAAGTTTCGGTTTTATATATAACATATATACAAACATTTTTTAAACTGCAACAATTTCATATTATTAAAAAAAATTTCTAAATTACAGCATTTATAAAATGAAACCCTGAAATTATTTTCTTCAGATAATATATAGGATCATTAAAAAAAATAATTATTTTTACTTAAGGTAATAAAGACCACTTTAATGAGTTCAACAAGTAGGTTATGACTGCTACATATACGAGTATAAACTGTGCATGTGTGTGTACGGACACAACATCAAAGTAAATTTACCCAGAGTAACTATGAAATTTTATCAAAGATGAAAAGAGATAAGAGGCAAAGGACGTGATAGAAAATTAAATGAGTGTTACATTTGTACAGCTGATCAGAAGAGTAATGGAAGAACAGAAGGTTTCATAAGGAACATATATAAGGTAAAACATTAATTATTCAACAAGTATAACAACAAGCGAGAGAAACCTTTGACCCTTAAAATATCTCTTACGTTAACTAAAATGTAAACATTAAAAGCACCGACAAGTAAAATAAATCTAAACTTACCCGGGGATATTTACGAACACGTTTTTTGTATCGTGCGTAACATGTTAAATTTGGATATATCGTACATCTACAGGAGAATAATAAATAAAATATTGCATTTTCCAATAAATATAAAATAGATTTTACAGAAAAAAAGTTCTTCTATTTGTTTTCTCTTTACATCACACGATTAACAGTAGTATCATCTTAATATTTACGGAAACAGAAATAAATCCCGAATTTTCTGTTTGTTTACAAAATTTTTTCATGAAAAGCATTTAGATAATTTTCAAAAATATATAAAATTTTCAAAATATTTTAAAATATTTTCAGAAATAAATTTACA
Source organism: Lycorma delicatula (assembly GCF_047948215.1). Classification (NCBI taxonomy): domain Eukaryota; kingdom Metazoa; phylum Arthropoda; class Insecta; order Hemiptera; family Fulgoridae; genus Lycorma; species Lycorma delicatula. Next base: position 26,137,734 of record NC_134458.1, read on the forward strand.
GACAGGAATATATACTATATAAAAATTGACATTTTTGAATTTGTTAGTCCACAATATATATATATATATATATATATAGATAAATGTGAAGAATACAAAACAATTAGTTTAACTAGTCACGCATCAAAAATCTCAACTAGAATTCTATACAGAAGGATTGAGAGGAAAGTGGAAGAAGTGTTAGGAGAAGACCGATTTGGTTTCAGGATATGTATAGGGACAAGGGAAGCAATTTTAGGCCTCAGATTAATAGTAGAAGGAAGATTAAAGAAAAACAAACCGACATACTTGGCGTTTATAGACCTAGAAAAGGCATTCGATAACGTAGACTGGAATAAAATGTTCAGCATTTAAAAAAAATTAGGGTTCAAATACAGAGATAGAAGAACAATTGCCAATCGAAGAACATAAGAAAGAAGCCGTAATAAGAAAGGGAGTCCGACAAGGATGTTCCCTATCTCCGTTACTTTTCAATCTTTACATGGAACTAGCAGTTAATGATGTTAAAGAACAATTTAGATTCGGAGTAACAGTACAAGGTGAAAAGATAAAGATGCTACGATTTGCCGATAATATAGTAATTCTAGCCGAGAGTAAAAAGGATTTAGAAGAAACAATTAACGGCATAGATGAAGTCCTACGCAAGAACTATCGCATGAAAATAAACAAGAACAAAACGAAAGTAATGAAATGTAGTAGAAATAACAAAGATGGACCGCTGAATGAGAAAATAGGAGGAGAAAAGATTATGGAGGTAGAAGAATTTTGTTATTTGGGAAGTAGAATTACTAAGGATGGACCAAGCAGGAGCGATATAAAACGAAACGAGCCTTCAGTCAGAAATGTAATTTGTTTACATCAAAAATTAATTTAAATGTCAGGAAAAGATTTTTGAAAGTATACGTTTGGAGCGTCGCTTTATATGGAAGTGAAACTTTGACGATCGGATTATCTGAGAAGAAAAGATTAGAAGCTTCTGAAATGCGGTGCTATAGGAGAATGTTAAAAATCAGACGGGTGGATAAAGTGACAAATGAAGAGGTATTGCGGCAAATAGATGAAGAAAGAAGCATTTGGAAAAATATAGTTAAAAGAAGAGACAGACTTATAGGCCACATACTAAGGCATCCTGGAATAGTCGCTTTAATATTGGAAGGACAGGTAGAAGGGAAAAATTGTGTAGGCAGGCCACGTTTGGAATATGTAAAACAAATTGTTAGGGATGTAGGATGTAGAGGGTATACTGAAATGAAACGACTAGCACTAGATAGGGAATCTTGGAGAGCTGCATCAAACCAGTCAAATGACTGAAGACAAAAAATAAACAAAAAAAATATATATATATATTACATAGCAAGTACGTATTGAGAGCCTCTGTAAACCGGCCGGTAGAGATTTTAGGCTCGTATAAAATTGATTTTCTATTATGATCTAGTATAAAATAAAAAAGGATTTAAAAACCTCCGACTGCCCGTTTACGTACGTAAGATTGCCTGCAAACAACGACCTTCGCTACGCCTGCTAGCTGGCCCGTCGCCATATACACGGACAGCTATCATCAAAATTAGGGAAATGCAAAAATAGCTAATTTAAAACCGGGATACAATTTCAGATATTTAAATAGCAAAAATGTTTCTTGAGAGAAAAACAAATTACTTCTACGAAACCGCACAAAAAACGGAATAAAAAACGCAGCTCGAAAAAAAAAACAAGTTTTGGCGGTCAGCCGCCGCGGAGATAATAATCAAAAAATAAAAATTACCCGTTCATTTTTCCATACAATTATTATATAGAAGTTGGGATTTAAAGATTTCCACACAAAAATCATTAACCGTCTCTTCCTTGGAATTTAGCGATAATATGTTTTTCATAGAGACAGTTCAAGGAATCGATCTATAAATTTCGCCAAAATATATTAGTATCACGCAAATTGTGAATAGCAAAGCATTTTCTATCATGCACACGCACACTCTCACATTTTTATGTGTTTTTTCCATTACTGTAAATTCGTAGAATAACATGAAATTCGAGGATAAATCATCATTACCCTCAAAAAATATTGCAAGCGGTACCAAACAGAACAAAAAGGACAAAAGGACAAGCGGTTTGAAGACCTCATGAATATAATAAAGAGAAACAAACCAAGATAGGCGTAAAATATCCCTTCGCTAAGAAAAATTATCTAACAAAAAAATAGTTGTAAATTATATTTAAAAACAACAAAATGCAAAAACAAAAACGCAACGTCGTTAAATTTCAAACAAACCACGAGGTAATGTAAAGGGCTTCCACCAAAAATATAAATCGACTAGAATTATATCGAAGTTCAGGTAAAAGAGCAGCAGATTTAAAAAAAAAAATTAAGTTTTCTCAGATCACCTATAAAATATTGCTAATTTTACGTAGTAGTTTCTATTTCCGACAAAAATACCCGACAATTAAATACATCGTACACAATCAAGGAGGATGTAACGCACCGTTACCTAAAATCAGCGCAGGTTTAAATGAAACATTGTTAAATGAAACGAAAATTAAATAGCCGAGTGTCCCTCCAGAGACGGAGAAAGAATAATGAAGAATTTAAATGAACTCCGGCATTAAAAAAAAGCAAATATTTGAAATAAAGTTTAGAGATCAGTTCTGAGCGCAGCCGTTAATAGGAGGGTGGTAAGTAAAGCGGTAATAAAATTACTCTTATAAACAACGCCGCGTAAGAGAATCCTTGACATTATACCTTTAAACGGCATATATAAGTTATAGTTAATACCATCTTACGCACAAAAAAAGAGGCTCGCCATTTTCCGTTAAAATACTTATTAAACCGCAACTAAAAGTAAAGTTAGCTGTAAGCATTCCGGGTCGTAAATCAAATCGAAAAATTTCTACCTGTCGAGTACCGATATTCTTATAGAAAATTATGTGGCGTAGTAATGAATCGCTGAAACGAAATCCTGATCCCCTAGGAGAAGAAACCCTCCAACCATCCGCCTATCAGTACCTAGCCCTGACGGGCTCCGGGGGTCGTCTTTTAAACCTCGGTATACGATCTCTCAGTCGCCTCGGCCGAGGATTCCATCGATGCGAATGCCGCAAGCGACATTTCCATCGGTGTAACTAATATTAAAAGTAACAAAACACATTTCTAGTCTCAAGCAAGACTGAAAATAATAATCGTCCGAGGAACTGAATCGCCTACTTACCCGAAAAGTAAAGTCGGTTCACACACAAACAAACGCGAAAAAAACACGAAAATAAAACTAATAACAAAACAAACAAATCGATATTACACTAACAAGAAATCGTAACGCAACAAAGTACTCAGGAACAAGACCAAGCAGCACCCTAGATTGATTCCGCAATCCGTTTCCTAGGCAAATAGTGCAGAAATTCCGCAACCGTTAACCATTCGGCCCGGTCCTGTTTTGACTGATGTCAAGCGTAATCTCAGCGAAGCAAAGTAGAAATTAACACATTTTCGACCTGTTACGATGACCGCTATTACACAACCGACCGTCACCGTAAAATAATTAAAACTTTTCATTAACGAATTTTGTGTTCTGTACAAACATAACAAAGACCCAAACATTTTACAAGATGTGATACTGAGGATTTCATGTCTATTCGCTAATAATTTAAGTGAATTATTTGTTCAAGAAAGGCATACTTACGCTCTTTTTTTTTCAAATAAAAATTTACGGTCGACTTCCAATGGAGAAACCGGATTAAGGAAACGCGATGGGAAATAACTTGCATAATCAACTACACGCGGTAAATATTTGACAGGGTATTTAAATAATTTAAAGTAAAATATTGCTCTAGAAAAAGTAAATTAACAAATGTAACGCCGATTTACTTAGTACGATACTTAATTACTCTTTCTCTACATTTATACTAACGCAAAAAAATATATAATCCTTTCTTAATTAGGAATATTAAAACCGTAATGATATTATCCTGTATACGAGAAAGTACTAATTCTTCAGGGAACAGGACCGACTTGGTGGTCGTTTTAAAGGTGTACAAGCAAACCGCTAAACGATAAGATCGATTTATTATGCCGGTCGGCATCAGCTGTAATACCGGATGATATTCCTTTAAATCTCAGTCGGGACATACAAACGGTCGATTGTAATCGGGTTTGTAATTGAATCTGTTTTGCTAGTCGATCACGCTTATCGCAGAGTCTACGGAACGGGATTAGGGACCGTACGTGTGTCGCTGAACGCGTGCAGCCGCGTAATTTATACGCGGTCACGGGTATAAACTGCAGTGTTTAAATCCCAAATCGCAGTTATTTTGAGGAAAAATTAGGAAGTAAACATTATATTTTTACTCGATTAATTAAAAGTGTTACTTAAATAATTCACGTAACGCTGCGAAAATATAATTAACCTGCATATTAAACGAGAGCGCGATAAAGTTTTTGTGAAGTCGTTACCAGAGCACTACTGTTGCCGTAAAAGGATTTTTTTTTTCATTTAACTTTAAATAAACCGATAATTATGTAATTTATTAAAAATAAAAACTAAAACGTAAGTTCTTTTCTCGTAGGCCGAAGTACAGAGTATCCCGCACAAAACGCAACCCGTCTACGTCAGCGATTATATTTAAATGAAAAAGGGATTTATAAGGTATTAAATTAAATATTTTATTTCCAAACTTTCCAATATTTTAAATTCTAGAGTAAATGCTGGACAGCGGCCGCCGTTTCCATAAATACACGTTTCCACCCTTTTCGCTTTGCTTCTAGCGATTGTTTTCGGAGTTTGTAAGTTGATATTTAAAATGTTCCGTACTTGTTTTATACTGACTTTCAGTTTTTCAAATGTTCGCGTTTTGTCGCTGTCGGCTTTTTATTTGAGGTACCCCCAAAGAAAAAATCCGGCGCGGTCAAATCTAGAGATGTTTGTGATCATATGCACGACCGATAAGCGATCACCAAAGAATTCGTTAACGAAATCAGAAGTTGAACGTGCGTAATAAGATGCACCGTCATATTGTAACCTGCAGTATCAATCTTCCTTTTCCAACACGCAATGACTCGGAATAAAATATTCTGATATCGTTCTGCGGTAATAGCGTACTCGAAGAAAAAAGGACCGATAATTTTTTTTTCGTGATATCGCACACCGTTTGCCCATCTTCTACGGATGCGATTTAGTAGTCATTTGTATTTTTATTTGAAAATTCTTACCTATCGATCGATCTTTTGTCCATGCGTTAGGGGTGATGAGGGAAGCTTAACTCCAGATTTTTAACATCCCCCTTCCCGTAGATTTTTGAAAAACTCAAAAAGTTTTTGAAATGCGTTTTCCTCTGAATCTATGCGTTTTAGAGAAAATTTATCAAAGAAAAAATGTAGAGGACATTCTCCTCTACAATTAACGTCTTTGAAGTTATGCCGTATAATTTGAAACTGAAATACTAAGCGGCGCTGAAGTCGTAAAAAATGTGTTTTTTCGGTTTTTTCACCGGAAAAATTTGTTTTTTGTCTTTATTGCATTTCGTCTGTAAAATACAGCCTATTTTGATGACAAATCGCCTGTACTAATTGTTTTTTACGATCCGCGAGGGAATTTTCAGCACTCCAAATCCTACTGTTATGACTGTTTATGTAGCCGTCCAGATGAAACCACGCCTCGTCTGTCGACAAATGAATACCCTCATCCACGAATCGATAAAACCGGTGACAATATTCTAGCCGTTTTTCTTTGTCTGGATCAAGAATCCGATGAATTTACTCGGAATTTCTGAATTTGGTACGGTCGTAACTTTATTTTTTTTTTGTCACCCGATGAACGGTTGATTTTGGTAAATTAATTTCAGCTGACAAGCGTCTAATTGATATTTTGGCAAAGCAGTTAACCGTTCTTTAATTTCAGTCTGCGACTGCGTCAGTGATTGTGCCTCGACACTGTTATCGATCTTTTGTGTTCCTTCCTGTCTCTCTAAATTTAGCCGCTAACCTCAAAACTGGTGTCTTGTTGGGTGCTGGTTTATCGGTAGCACTTAAACCCGATCGCGTGCTTAAGTACAAAACAAGAATAAAAACACGTTCGACTTGTGAAAACACCATCTTCAGTCTAACAATGCGCTGAGCGTTAAGTCTATTGTGTCGGCGCAATGTTCACTTGTTGATCGAGTCCATTCCAGCAAAATGTAGGGGAGTTGGGCAGTCGATATAAATATTACAGAAGGGTAATCGCTCTTCTATAATATTATTTTTAATTGTGAGCTGAGTTTTAAACGGGACGTTCTGCATTAAGCTGTATTACTCGAAAAATAGTTGTGCTGTCTAGTTTAATGCGCAGAAAGGAACATACGTAAGCCAATAAGTATTTAACAACGACGCCCGGCTTAGCGGTTGATTTAAGGTATAAGGACAAAGACGTTTCCTTATACTTACTGTACAAATGTTAATTATTTCTTTGTATCGTTTTTATACGTTTATGAAAACGTTCGGAGAGACATCATATTTAATTAAAACATAATATATTTTATCGTACAAGTTTTTCATAGATACGTAAAAATAAAAAGGGCCATTGATGATCTACCCCGGGTACAAACCTGAACGTACCAAAACGGTTAAGAGAGCTTGGGAAGATCAATTCTGAACCGGATGATGAGCTTGTTTGCGGTGGCCTTCAAGGTCACCCGATTTTAGGGTTTCATGAAGGATCTTGTATGTATGCCCCCCCCTTCCAACTGATCTACCCGATTTGAGAAAGAGGATTTAAGCAGCTGTCGTTCTTCCACTATTCCAGACGTGCCGATTAAAGCACGAGACGAACTTACCTTTGTGTCGGATATATGTCGCGTGACTAAACGTGCTCGTATCGAACACTTATAAGGAAAAACTTTAAAAGTTCCCCTTGCTCTTTTATTTTATTTGGTATCTTTAAAACCCCGATATTCTTTTTAACTATTCTATAATAACATCATCTATAATAAAAGAGATACGTCAGCGATTGCGTGCAGTAAACTGCACCAAACGGGCAGCTATAATTATTATCGAAGTAAAATACTTAGAACTACAACGGGTGAGTGCAAAACTAACGTTTCTTAAGAAGTAAATGAACGATTGAGACTACTCGAATCTTTGGTAAATAAAAAAAATTCCTTTCGGTATATGACGATGATAAATAATAAAACGAGAAGGTGACGTCGGTAGTTTTAAAATTACACACCGTATATTATTTTAGAATTTATTTACTCTTTAAACGCCACAAAACGCCTAATAATAGATAGATACACACTTACTCCGCATCATAAACACTATATATTGCATATACTTCAAAAAATAACCTCTGATTTTACACAAACCGCATTTTTCGCTACCTCGTAAACTATTCTCTCGACTACTTGCGTATTAAATCCGGTCAAGGATAAATAATATTAATTTAATCTCCATATTTCCCCCGTACTATTTTATTTAATTACAAATAATTGTCATAAAGACAAGAAAAAACTATTTTATATGAACGTAAAATTTTTTCAATTTTTAAAAATTACCAGTATTTATTATAATAAATATTACCTGAAAAATGTGAAAAAACCGGAAAAATCGTTTAATAAACGCCCGATTTGGATGAAAACAACGATAAAAATTATTTAATAACCAGCTTAACGGTATAAATTTACAATTTTTTACATGTTTCCCACGAGCGTATTTATAAAAATAATCAAATTATTACTTTTCATTTGTTTTCCTATTAAAAAAAAAAAAACAAAAAAACAACGGAATTCTCAATTTAACGGCAAAAAACTACCAAATCTAGACAAAATGATCATCAGTCAAGCCAGATTCGTTTCGTAAATAATCTATCACAACACTAGCGCGTGTGTATTTTGCATGAATATATATAACAGCAACAGATGAGCGACGGATTTTTTCAAAGTACATAATATTCAACCTTCTCCTTTCAAAAGCCGATTGATAAATGTAATATAATTTTTTTTTTATCGATAGCCTACGTTGAATCTCAATTCATCATCAGTATGACTAACCTTCAAAAATTTTACGCTTTTATTATTATTATTATTTAAAATTTAAAGAGGTTATATATGAATAAGCTGTAGAATTTTAATAACAAAAATATCCTTTTAAGTAAAATAACCTTTACCCGTTTGCAATAAAAAGGCGTTTTATATTAGACGGTGTAATACGGAAACGGTTAAATATAATTTTTTGACTTTTTTAACATTTAAAAACGACGACCGTTTTAATTTTTCGATCGTTAATATCTGGATAATCAATCATATCGGTCCAATTAATTATTTTCTAAAGGTATAAGCCGAAAAACTTTATTCTTAACAAGATGTATTATTTCAATAACCCGGTTATTCGATTATTAAAATTAGCGGCAAACTCTCTTACATGAGGGCCTGTTCGCTGTCCGCTACCTGCGACCCGCCTGGCGATTGAGGCTCACTCCAGCAGAGGGAGAGGACTCGCATGAATGACAAAAGAAAGGAAGAGGAAATCTCATAGTTCAAGTTTTGAAACGTGAAAATGTACGTGCTTGTATCAGGAGAGATTAATGAATTTGTTACAAAACATAACTGGAGAAAACGCGGAACGAGAGAACACGTGAATGAAGAACGGTTTGCTATCATGCAAGCAGGTCGGATCGAGAAGCTTTGGGTACCGACAACCTTAAAAAGAAAAAAAGAAGTTCAAAAATTTGCAATCCAAGAAAACCAAAGGGCCTATTATTTTTTTTTTATGCAGACGAAAACCGAGTTTCATAGGGTGACATCTACAAGCAGAAAAGAATGTTGCTAAACGTCTTATTAAAGAGTTTCGTAAACAGACACGGCGACGTTTTGTGTCTGAATACAGAACGACGTACGTACATGATCGTCAGGTCTTCGCTTTTAAAATGATGAAACATGTTAATAGTAGTGACAGAGATACTGCTACATGTAATAATTTTGCAAACTTGCAAATTTTAGCATTACTAATACCTTTGGTTTGATCGTACAGTCGGTAAGTAGAAGAGACACCTTTTGTAACGATGCTGCGGTCGACTTCATTACATACGAGGAGTTACTAGAAAGTTTGAAGACGTCAGAAAATAAGAAAGCTAGTGGTCTATATGACATTAATTCTGAACTAGTTGCAGGGCGTGCCTGTGGCACGCCTCTGCAGCTAGGCCCTCCGGACGGCGTCTCGAAATGGGATTAGTAGGTGTCCAAAAATCGGTTACCTCTTCTGTAAAAAGATTTGTTTTTGAATGATAAAAATTGATATAACGAAAACTAAATTAACATTTTAACTCTATAAATTCATATTAACGAATCGGGATTTTCCGCTTGTGATCGGGACATTCCGGTGCCTATTTTTTGGTTATAGTTCATTATTTTATGAAGAAAATCAGTCGCATAAATAAATAGGAAATATGTAATTTTTTTTTTAAAACACCACTTAAATTAAACGTACTAAAATGTAAAAAATAATTTTAGGGATGGTATCTCAGAATGGATTTGACAAGCATTAAAGTGTATTGTCAAATTCAATCTGAAATAATGTCCTAAAATTATTTTCTACTTTTTAGTGCGTTTAATTTAAGAGTGGTTTTTAAAAAGTTTTTTTAATATTTTTTTTTCTTTTTTACTGTTTAGTCTTCATAAGTTTATATTTTACAGCTGCACTACTGCACAGGTTTGAGCGTATTTAGCGAAAGATCGGATCGGTAAGTTTTAAGGCGGGTAAGTACAATAAAAACATGTAGTTAATTTAATTTCCGGATAACCAAGATTCGGTCGATCAAGAGTGAATCCGATGCGTTAAACGGTTAACGCTGGATCTGCTGATACATACGCCGTTTGAATCGTGAAAATCGGACAAGCGGTTGCCGAGATATTACGGTGTCACCCCATCACACCCCCTCCCCAATTTCCAAACGGCGCCACGGGTGCACTTGCAAATATTATCTTCCGACGGGTACCACTGGTAGCGGACGGTTTCACTGGTAATCGTCGACAGGGGCTAGGACCGATCGATTTTGAGGTATTTGCGATTTTTGTCCAAAATTTCGGATCCGGTTAAAAAGTACTAAATTTTCCCAAAACTTCAAAATATCACTCTCTCTCTCTCACTATATATATATATATATATAGGTATATCAATATAACAACCTGACCACCACGAGACATGTACTAACGAATCAGGATTTTTCGTAAGCGATCGGTACATTCCGGTGCTACGTTACGGGGGAGATAAATACAAATGCCGTTTAGTAGTATAATATTACTGAAATACGGTGGAACTTTCTTCCAGCTTAGATTTTCACAACTTATACATTTAAGCTGAAAATCCTGTGAAATTCTGGAGGAATAGCGAGTAGCTAAAGTAATTTTGTTATTTAAGAAAGGAGAGAAAGAGTTCTAGCTATAAATTATAGAGGTATAAAGTCTTTTACAAAAATTTAAACGGATGGCTTCAAAACATTTTCGAAGTTTTATCGTTAAACTAACAAACCGGTTTTAGAAAATGACGTTCTTGTGCCGATAATGATTTCACATTACGAAAACTCATCGAGAAGCGACGAGAATTTAATGATGAATATGGTTTTTACTGATTACACCAAAGCTTTTGACACGGTAAATAGAAGTAAACTACGGGACATAATACGAAAAAGAGGTTATCCGCTGCGTGAAATAAACCCCATCGAATCAATATATTTTGGTTCATCCGTAACTGTTCAATGCGGTGGTAAAAATTTAAAGACGGTTCTTTGTTTCTTATAAATAATTTTGATTTTATAAATCGAGGACTGAAGCAAGGTCGTATTTTTCCAACTTTGCTTAACGTATAAAGTGGATCTGGATGTGTTCCCGAGAGTCGAGTCGGACGAGCGGGTTTTTGTTAACGCTATCCTTTACGCGGATGCTCAGGTAACTATTCAAGCTACCGAAAATCAGTTGCTGCGAGCGGTGGATAGGTTATACAGAATTTGTTGCGAATACAACATGGAATTTATCTGGATGAAAAAAAAAACGGTTTTTTTAGGAGAGGATTCAATAAGAAAAAAAGCCGAGAACACAGTTTTTTTTCTGATGCACGATTTACACACATACACAATTTAATTAAATATATCTTTCATTATATTTTGTCTTTATTTAATTCAATGATTCTATCTAAAGCGCGCGCGCATACCGTACTTAATTCGCGCAGGGGTGGCAGTACTAGCGGCGACTGTCGGCACTAACTATCAACAACTTACATAGAACAGATTTCTGTTGTACGGTAAGCAGTCTGGTGTAGCCAGGAGGCTTAACGACCAGATATCGAGTTCGAGACCCAGCCAGACCGAGTTACTGTTTTTACAATTTAAATATTAATCGTTTATTTAATTTAAATCGCGTACCTGTGACGTAACAATAGAGCAGACGACTCTACAATAGCATTTTTCTGTGTTGGGGGTGATATTTTGCAAAAGTTTTTTTTAAAATTTTTATGAAATGCGCCTAAGAAAATATGACCTTACTCAAGAAAAATCTCGAGAAACTGAGGGTGACCTTGCTCTACAGCCTCACCCCTTTGAAACTTTACCGGCATCAGAGCCCCGTATAGAAATAATCTGACTGTATGGTCAAAACGGACCGATTTTGTAGTTCAGGATATATAAGGTGAGGCAAACATCGAACACACGTAGATACGAGCATTAACATCCGGAAAATTTTCATCCGGTTTTTTGCGCCTTAGATTTCAGAACGTCAAGATCCAGTGAAAGCCGAAAACGTCTAAACCGGACCGATTACAATACTTTCTCTTCTAGAGCTGCAACTCTGCTATAGCGCTATCTAGAGGGGTAAGTAAAAAAACTATCATAAATGATAAAGCACCGGAACAGACTCGTCATTTTAATTACGCGGGTTGTGATGCGGGTTATGGCGCCGATAGGAATATAGAGAGAAAACTTAACGAATTCCATTCTGCGTCCGGTGCGATTAGATGTGTCTCAACAGAAAAGCTTCAAGAGGAAATTCAGCTTAAATTCTACAGTAATATGGCAATCCTAGTCCTCTTATACGATGCAGAAAGTCGATCCTGCACGACGAGGGATTTCTCCAGGATCACTGCCTAAAATGCGATTGTCCTGGATGAGTTAGGCGTACAGCAATCTTTGAAACAAACGGTGATGTAGAATAAGGAGGGCTGGAATCAACAAGTAGAAGGTATTCCGATAATGGAAAAATATCGTATTTCATTTGGAAGGAGACAAATAGAACGAGCTAAGAAGAGGTGGCGAGATGATTTGACACCGGAACAGGCGAATGACTAATCCTTACCGGGGAAAAAAGAATAATAACCTAGTTATGACGGAAATAGTAATACGATTTCCAACTCGGTTCAAAGACTGAATTTTGAGTCAAATTTTCTTTTCCTCCATTATGAAAAAGAAAATACGTTTCACGGTACAAAACTCACTCGCAAAACTGGCACAACCGATCCCAAGAATAACAAGTTTCCCGATCTAAGATCGCTGAACAGATCCGAATACAGTATCGCAAGTCGTTAAGCCAAGCCTGCTGAAATGAAGATGATATTCAACCCTGTCAAGTAACATCTTTACTATTCCTCCTACACCTACCGAATGCATAATCGATATCGTTACTCAGAAGGAACACAACTCTAAGTGCTGACGGTATTTCAGACGTTTACATACGTCAAATTTATAAGCAAGACCTTGACAAATAATGTAAAACGAGAGATTAACGCACCCCTTTCTGCGGGGAACACCCGGTCACCAATCGGTGGACTGTAGACAGTGATTTAATTACAGCGGCCTGTAATAAAACTATATTTTTCAAACCGTTATTGAGATATGAATTTCTGTTTATTGAATGTAAGAAGGTGGCAAAAATCAAAATACAGCGCGGAAAAATTAAAATGTTTATAGGAATATCTTAGTTTATTTTAACGTTAACTTACTCGTGTAACAGCTCGTATTAGAGAAGGTTAATCGGTATCAGGAGTTTAGAATAAGATAGGAACTCTAATACCTACGTTAACCGGCCGATATCTGTATCGTACGTCGCTTACTTTTGTGTTTATACACGTGACCGTGAGCGTGTGTTGTGTAGCTATAACGGTTCGCCGCGCGTTTTACGAGAGATGAATCCAAGGGTTGAGTGCTTAGGCGCGGGCGCACGCGTTAGCACATTCCTATTTACGTAGTTGAAACCGCAGCTAGCTGCCAGGTTAAAAGCTTACAGATAAGTAAGCGGTACGAAGGAAGGAAGATGTTAGAAACCGTAGGGCGAGAAGAGAATAAAGGATCAAGAGCCTTCTTCTATTGTGTACTATGCTGACACTGCCGGGTACCCTTTTGTCTCGAGAGAGCTCTTCGCTATATCCCTTTCTACTACAGGCCTATCATCAGAAGCACCTCTACTCCTTAGCGCCTCGCAGGCCATCAGTACCACCCGCTCGCCTACCCGACCGCCTTCTCTGTTTCACTCGGATCCCTTTCCGTTCGCATGTTCTAAAATAAAAGAAAGGAAAAATAATAATAGTACAAGGAAAAGAAGCACCTGTGAAAATAATAATATGCGATCGAGCACGTAGCACTAAAACAAAGGATATGTTGTTTAATAAAATTAAAATAAATTAACAAACACAAAACTACAAACTTACACCGATTAAGACGTACACGTACAGACGAAAACATAAAATCCATAATAACTAAAATAAACAATAACAATAAAAAAGTAACAAATCGGTTTATCGTCCAAGAAAGAACCTATAAATAGTTTAAGCTTCCTTCCACTGAAATACTAGTACATTAATAGATACTAAATACAGAGTAATTTGCAGACCGTTAGCTTTATTTACGTAAAGTAAGAACAGTCAAATAGCAAGAAGGATCCAAACAGAAGAAACTTTCACATTAAATCGGGTATAGAAACTCAAAAATTTAATTTTTGTTTTCAATTTTTTTTTTTTTAATTAGTTAAAATTACAAGATTTTAATTTTTTAAACAAAAATTTGTAAATTTTAAAGATAAATCATAAAAACTGAAGGAAAGATATTTTCCCTGATACATCTCAGGGATGAAAACATAAAGTAATATCTAATAGAAGTACAAGGAAGTCACGTCAGAGTTTTTATTAAGTCGAGTTTTGTTTAAAAAAAGAGGAGTATTTTATAATTTTTGGTTTTATATTTCATATTGTATAATAATTGTGCACGTAAAATCAATATGGAACCGCATAACACAAATTTCAAATTCTCTTTTCAAACCTCATATTTTGTTTACAACCTCATTTATGCTTTTAAAATATTTTGTTTTTTCGGATTAGACAAAATGGCGCCAACTAACTACCGTTGTTTTATTTTCTTCAAGTCGTCATACAGTTGAGACTATTCGTCTGATGTACGTTTCATGAAAAACGATGATTCCCGTTGTGGATTTGAAACATTGCATACGTACAAAAAAAAGGGAATAAACACACTAAGTGTATTAGCGGTGCACTAACAATCAGCGAGTATAACAAATACCATAATATAAAATATGTATTTGTATAAGTACTTACGCATCGAACTTATTTATATTAAAAAAAAAAGAAAAATACAGCCTATAAATAAAATAATGGATTAGATTAAAATAACTGCAGAATTATTGAAGAAGTAAGAAAAAACTCTGTATACAGTTTGTATATGAAATTAAAATTTAAAAAGCAATAGTGTAAAGTGAACGAGTAGAAATCCACTGGTTGGCTAGGGATAACAAATTTAAATAAAAACACGATCGTATTGAATTTCTTTTCTGAAGTAAAATGTAGGTCACAACATATTAAAGAGAAAGAAATGCAAATTTTCCTCGAAATGTATTTGAATTAAAAAAAACCTTATTTTGAAAATGTAAAACAAACACGTACGCGCGCGCTTGTGTGCGATTGCACATAACTAGCGGTTATATATCAAGTATCTAAAACCGTTTTTTTTTTAAATCTCTTTCAGAGGAAATCAAATACCGTATTTCTACATCCATAGCATTCGACTTTCTGTAGTACGATAAAATTTATACATACCGCTCGCTATTTCTATCCGAAAAAGTCGATTTACAAATATCAACTTTCCTTTGTTCTAATAAAGTTTTATACTATTTTAATACTTTTTTTATTCGTATATCCACATTTTCTATTCGTTTGTTTTTTTTTACTACACGGTATAATTCAGTTAAATTATAAAAAAAAAAAATGATTATATATAAACAGAAAGTAAGTAAATAACCGGTGGAAATATCTGAACGCACTAGAATTTTGTTAATTCGAAACTAAAGGGACGAAAACAAAACTTCCAGTTATTATATCGATAATTTCTAATTTCTGAAGTTTGATCAGGATTCGAAGCCGGGACCATCTGGATGAAAGACTGAGATACCCGCCGCTTTGATACCGGACAAAAAAAAGGTTCGTAGACAGTTTTAGTTTAGATTAAAAGAAAATATATAATTACCACACTCCGGACCGCTCACGTTCATTAGTAGTCTCTGTATTTCGTTTTTATCTTGTTTTCAGCGGTTTTTTCTTGTTTTAATCACGGAGCAGGTTTCTCGTTTTTGCGTTTCTTGCGAAGGGCTAATGCTCAAACTTTAAATGAAGATAAAACGAAAAAAATTTAAATAAAATTAAATTTAAAGAAAAAAAACCGTAGTAAATAATAAACGACAGCAATAAGCTACTAAAAAAAATCTTCAATTTGGACTTTATGAAGTCGCCGCCACTTTTAATGGTCGGTTGTTTGTTTATAATTCAGTACAAACTTTAACAAATTTTAATTTAAAAAAGAAATGAATAATATTTTTATCGTAATGTTTTTTCAATTTTTCTTTTGCAGGAAATAAAATTTAATAAGACGCTAATAAAATGCGCTGTTTCTATACGATGTAAGTGAAAACTATTTTAAACGGCGATACGACATTTATAAATGGACAAGCATATTTAATTTAAATGACTTAAAAATAAATATCCTACATTTACAAAACAGTCACGAACATAAAAGCATTTCATACCGCGCTATATTACCGTGTCCGTTGCACGGACAAAATGATATATATCCAGACTATAAGTATCACTGCGGTAATATGTCTCTTACAAAGAAAATGAAAAATACCGACGACAGGACAGCGTATTACTTATTACCAAGTCAAAGCCAAAAAACATACTGCTGTTAATTTTATTAACATCAATCACTATTACAACTAAAATCGAATCTCTATTCAAGCTGGATTGTTGACTAAGATTGCTGAATAAGATAAAAATATCTTATCTTATTCAGTCGGCTTACAGAGTTCAAATAAACAGACTGCGCGTACGAGTGTTCACGCGACCCGTTTACAAGCATCTCCTCCTGTAAATCCTGAAGCATATAATAGAAACTAATATTCAGTAATCACGCGCTATTATATTTTACAATGATATTATATATATATATATATATATATATTTTAAATTAAAGAAATTAAGATATTTTATTTGAGTTTTTTACGAGTTGTGAAATCGTTAATTGTTTACAAATAGTAAAAGTTCAGTAATATCTCAGATTAAATTTCTACGATAACAAAACAATAATAAATTCAATTCGGTTTTCGTCATCTGATTGTGAGAAATCCGTAAATGATGTCAGTATATACAACGGGAGGCTCAATTTTGTTTTCGATTCCCGATAATTTGGTTCGATAGTATCCCTTCAATGTTTATACAACTGCTTTTTCGAAGGCTTTTAAGCATGAATTTTTAAAGATCAGATATTTTAAAAGCGGTATTTTCTGACGGTACGTAACATTTGATTTGTCCTCAAATTAACTCAGTCGGGTTCGACGCATCTTATCACAGAACATTGCAAGATTTCACTGAAAGATTACCCGCATCCGATACAGGAAAACAAGAAATGAGAACCGGTTAAGCAATTATTGCATTCCATTCTCATCTACTATGCTGAAACCTCAGCTATACGAGATAACGAACAAAAAAAAGTACAAAGCGTTTACGTTTAATGAACTCGCAGAAAAAAACGGACATGAAGCCCTGCCGAAACGATCCAGACTTAAACCCTGCTGAAACGGTTTGGTCTGAAGTAAAACGATACATTGGAATCCACAATGCCGCTTTTGACTTTAACGATGTTCAATGGACTGCCGAAAATAGATGTTCTAGAATGGACGCATCGCACTGGAAACCTTATAGCGTAAAAGTACAAAAAAAAGAAGATGACGAATACGTTAGACCGGAGCGCATAATTGCACTACAGAATCTTTGCAAATTTCCTTGGAAAGTGATAACGTTAGTGAAAGAAACGACACGGTAAAATTTAGAATTTACCGACTGAATTATAGCGACAGAATTTTGCGTTATTTATAAATATACAGACGGTTTCGTAGCGAACCGTATGTTACGCTAAACGGGTAATAGAATATCTGCTGGAGCAGGTTCAGCCGACACCCCGGTGGTAAGCTTCAATATTCACGCAATTTAATACAAGATATTGTACAAAATTATTTCTTTATTTTTAAAATGAGTTTAAACCCAAAAGAGCACAGACGATCGACAGCTAAGGGAAAATGTGATAAAAAGGTTCACGCAGGAAAACGTATATTTTAGAACTAAAGAATTTTCGCGCGTCAAAGTACATAACAACCCGAACGTAAAATAATAACTAGGTTAAGGAAAGAGCCGACTTCCGTGATCGAGTGGTACGGTCTCGGCTTTTCATCCGGAGGTCCCGGGTTCGAATCCCGGTCAGGCATGGCATTCTCATACACGCTACAAATCATTCATCGCATCCTCTACAGCAATACCTAACGGTGATCCCGGAGGTTAAACAAAAAAAGGGTAAGAAAAGAACAAATTGAGACTGGTAATTCTAAGTCGTCTACGCCAGGATGACTCGCCGAAAAAGTGAGAGGATGAAATTATCACGCGATGATTTTGACGGTTCAATAACACAAAATACTGTTTCGTTTCGGAACCACTCCATTTTCAAAACTTATTGTACTGATAATTTATATTTGTGTTAATTTTTATATAGCGTTTAGTCAACGCCCCTCTCTATAATTGACGACATGCCATATCTGATCTTCTTCTTGTTTATTTGTTATTAACGGTTACACTTATCTTTTAATTTTATTTGCTTATCTATTTTCTGTTTTCAATAAATTTAGGTTCCTGAAATGGAGCTCCTCCTGACTGTTTATCTGCTCATTTATGATCGTTTTATTGTTGCTTTTTAAAGATTTCTAGATTTTCAAAAATGTTTATTCTTCTTCCTGTAACACAGTTTGAATTAATTTCGTCGTTTCTTTCATTTTCATTTTGGAATATGTGAAATACCACAAAAATGATATAAATACGAGTATTATAGTACAAGACAAATAGAAGTAAAATTAGAATAAAAGCAATATTTTCCGCATTGCAAACCGCCTTAGCACACGCTCATAGCTTTTACATCGTTTATCTGTAGATTCCTTTCTCATTTTTAAGAAAAAATTTAAAAATTAAAAAAAAAATTATTATCGGCTTAAAAAGAAAAAGGACATTAGTTAGCTGGCGTCTCTCCCGCCACCACCCCATTCGGTCGCCCTAGAGCATACACCAAATGTTCCGTGCCAAAAAAACGGCTAGTGTGCCTCAAAACAGATTTGCGACCTCGTTATTCCTAATGCTCCTAGTGAGCTCCTATCTTGCGTGAGCGGTTAAGCCGGGTGCCGTATAGCACCCGCTTTATGTGTCCCTACCGCTCACTTGTCACATTAAAACTAGATCGGGGAGGCGCACCCCTTGTTACAAATTAAAACTAAAAAAGTTACAAGTTAAAAAGACGGCAATTTAAGTCGCCACGCCTCGGTCGCTGTCAGCCAGCTAGTGCCTGTCCACCATTTAAAGCGCTTGGAGCTTTTACTGGCCGGTGGCCAGCCATTATTTCGGATAAGGACTTCCCACAGCTCCGCTAAAGGAATCAATAAAGCCCGTTTAAATTTAAAATCTAACCATGACGGTCGAACATCGCAACCTCATCGAGGAACCCCCACACGGTCCGACAATGCGGCTCTCGCCACATCGACTCGCCGTTTATGAGCGGCCAGTTTTCCCCCTGACCTCTAAGTTCCAGGGTGGCCCGGTCTCTGCCCCCCCCCCCCCAAGAGCAGGGCAGTCGAACTTAAGATGTTAGTTCGACTGGACCTCCCCGCAGACACACAACTCATCAACCGCTAGGCGAAACCTAAACAGATACTGCATCAAATTCACATGGTTGGTGAGCACTCGGGCACCCGACGCCCTTAAAAATGAACTCGAGGCATACCATCCCCCCAGATCCTGTATAAATCTATACAGGGATCTTCCCTTAGTCGTGGTGTGCCATTCATGCTGCCATGCATCCCTCGCGAGGCTCCATAGCCTCTTCCGCAGGCGGGAAATGGGCAACTGAAGAAATTTGGACCCGGTGCATTGTGATAGTCGTTCCGCTCCGGTTCAAGCCCGGCTCGAAACCGCATCCCAAATACCTCGGTTTCCCGACCTCTTCGCAACTTCCACATGGCTGCTCGAACTTTCACCACTAAATCGATTGGGAGAGCCCCGTAAAAAATAAAATCATATTTTTCAGTTCTTCAAATATCAAATTTTTTAATAACCGGTCGGTCACTAAATTTGTTCATTGTTTTCAATTTGCACCTACTTTTAAACTACAATATTACAGGATCGATTAGGTTTTATTTGTTTTTACTTAATCGGCGATTTTATTATTTATTTTAATTTTAATAAATAAGTATAAGTCGCATGTACTAGCAGAATACGAAAATTTACAAAAACATATTTTCTGTTACTTACAATTTAAAATTACTTTCTATTTTTTTCGCGTTATCCTCTTTCGCAGAGATCTCTCTGCTTTATCAGAACGTACGAAATTAGGATTAAAAGACTGTAATTAAAAAATTAAAATTTAGACTACGTTTACCGTATCAGTCACCGATATACAAAAAGGTTACGTTCAGTAGTGACTAAGACCGATGAGACGATATGTTTAATAAATATTTCACGACAATCTGTCCAGCCGTTCTTTGGTTAAAGATGTATGTATCTATGTGTATATTTATACATACACAGAGTGATTCAGGAGGATAGGCCAATACATTGACAACTCAGTCTAGAGGCTAAAAATAAGAAAAAAGTTCATATAAACATAGGTCCGAAAACGCTTCGTTAGCGAGTTATACAGGGTGAAAGATTTTGTTCTAGTTTTAGTTCCTCCGGGTAAATTAAGGCTTTCTGAAATTCTGGGAAGATCAATTAAGGAGCGAATTCAATTGTTTCTTATGGTTTTTGAGCTGGAAAATCGAAAAAAATAGGTCCCAGAACTGTATCTCTCTTACTTTTTAAGATATCCCGTGTAAAAAGCCAAAAATAGGGTCAAAAAACACTTTATTTTACGTTTGACGTACAATAACGTTGTTAAATTGGCAATAAATCATAGATTTTTTAAACATAAATTGTAGAGAATTTTATTATAAGAAGATCGATGTAAATAATGTCGATTCTTATTAACAACAAAACCGACGAAAACTTAGAAGAAAATGTTACAAAAAAAGAAAACAGATGTGTATGTATATTAGGTACAATAATTTTAGACCTATGGAAAACAAGTTGGCAACACTGATTTTTTCATCACAATTTGTTTAAATACTACTCATTGTTGTCAGTTAATTGTGGTAAGGTGTTAAATAACCTTTCGCTCATCAATCGTATTTGCAGTATTACGTCGAATTCTTATCGTAAAAATTTCAGAAAACCGTTAAGAAGTGTAATTTTGTATTCATTTCACAGCGCATAAAAATCAAGTCTGTTAAAAAAACGAAATTCTGTTTAGTTTTGTTTTGAAACATGCCGCGTATCTTCACTAATGACGAATATGCCGACGTGATTTTCATCTATGGTTTTTGCAACGGAAGTGCTGCGGCAGCGGTTACGGAATCTCGACATAGGTATCCCGGTCGTGTTGTACCAAATCGTAAAGTATTTATTAGAATTTTTAATAATCTTCGTGAGAACGGCCCAAGCGCTCATATTTCATCTGAACGACAAGCAAATCATGCCGATGAAGGTGAAAACATTCTGCAGATGGTTCAACGTAGTCCGGCAACGAGCACGCGATTAACTGCAACACGGTTCAATATTTCACAAAGCAGAGTATGAAGGATATTAAATAATAATGGATTTTCATATTCAGAAATTGCAACATCTCCAGCCTGGTGCAGTTTTGTCAACGGGGTCCCTCAGGAGAAGAATATGGATGCATAACCAGATTTTAAATCCGGCAAATCTTGGCCCGTTTGAGACGCAAAACACACATTTTTCAAAGATTGCATTACTCTGCATTACTTTGAGCAGAATGGATTTGATCCACGATCGAGTAATTTTCGTTAAAGACACGCAGTAGAAATAAACTTGATTAACAGCATATCTCCTTATTTATATCTTCCAAAAGCCAGATTAAATGGTTTACTTGGTATTTCTCCCGCCACCACCCCATTCAGTCGTCCTAAAGCACAGACCGAATGTCTGTGCCACAAACGGCTACTGAGCCACAAAACAGTTTAGCGACCTGTGTCCTAGAGCTTACCTAAAAGCGTGAGCGGACTAAGCGCGGTGCAATTCACCACCGGCTTACGTATCCGACCGCTCGCTTGTCATATATTTACAAAAATGGGTAGGCGCACCCCGAAAACTAGTAAAAATATATATGACATCCGTAAATTAAAATTTACTTTGTCTAGACAACAATTCGATGCCACGCCTAGGTCGCTGAATGCCAGCAAGTACCAGTCCACCATATTAAAGCGTTTGGAACCGTAATCGGCTGATGGTGAACCATATATTTCTAGGTAAGCTTCCGATAACAGTGCGGTAGCAGTCTTTCCCTTATGTGAACTATTGATGTCGGTTGAACATAGCAACCGCATCAGGAACTCCCACACAATCCGACAATGCGGCTCTCGCCATATTGACTCGCTGCTTGTGTGTGGCCGATTTTCCCCTTAACCTCTAAGTTCCAGGGTGGCCCGGATTTTGGCCTGCGCAAGAGCAGGGCAGTCAAACATCATGCGTTCGTTTGACTGGACCTCCCCGCAGACGCACAGCTATCAGCTGCCAGGCGGAACCGAAACAGATATTGGTTCAAATTAACGCGGTTAATGAGCACCTGGGCACCCGTCGCCCTTAAAAGCGAACTCGAGGCATACCATCCCCGCAGATCCCGTTTAAACTTGTACAGAAATCTTCCCTTAGTCGTGGTGTTCCATTCCAGCTTCGTGCTTCCATCGCGAGGCTCTGCACCCTCTTCCGCAGGCAGGAGATGTAGAACTGAAGGTAATTTAGATCCGGTGCCTTGTGATCACCGTTCCGTTCCGGTACTGGCCAGACCCGAAACCGGATCCCAAATACCTCGGCCTCCCGGCCTCTTCGCAATCTCCACATGGCCGCGCGAACTTTCACCGCTAAATCGATTGGGAGAGCCTTTCCCAATACGATGGTAGCCTCGTAGGAGGTTGTTTTAAACACACCAGTGCATACAGTTCACGGCTCTGCGCCGGACGCTCCTTAAAAGTTGAACAAGTCTCTATTCATATCCAACCTATGCGCCCAAACGGGCGCCGTGTAAGAGGTCGTGCTTTCGAATACACCTCGGTACACCATGTACATTTGACGGCCAGACAACACGCAGTCCTTCCGAGTAATCATCCTAAGTTTGTGCATTACTGAGACGCCGTCTCTTAGTAATGCACAAACTATTTTTAAGTTCATTATTAATTCACAAGCTAGTACAATACATTCCGTGATTGCAGGTTAAAACATAACGAGATGCAGATGAAAATAGAAGCCAAGAAAAAGCTGAGGAAGATGTCATTATTTTTCCGATATTTACACTTTGAAATAGAATTCTTTTTATTTGAAACAAAATGTAAATATTTCGATAACGCCC
Organism: Lycorma delicatula; assembly: GCF_047948215.1. Classification (NCBI taxonomy): domain Eukaryota; kingdom Metazoa; phylum Arthropoda; class Insecta; order Hemiptera; family Fulgoridae; genus Lycorma; species Lycorma delicatula. The sequence continues at coordinate 26,160,722 of NC_134458.1, forward strand.
GTCGAAAAAAATAGTATATGAATATATATAGAAAACAACATGTCGTGACCGATTTATAATCAACGCCCAGCAAAAATATTAAAAATAAACTGAAAATTTGTTTTTTGTTTCGGTCTGAGGTTTTGTCTGTAATCATAAAGTGAATATCTAAAACAAATTTCTTGATTTATTGACGTTCCTAATTTAAAGGGTTAAAATAGATTTTTGATTTGTTTTTGAAACCCGGATATTTTTTCATTTCTCTGTAAAAAATAAAGATAAGAAGTTGATTTTTGGTTTCTTGTGAATTCCTAAAAACCAATTTCTAGATTTTCAAAATTCAACGTGGAAAGGAGTGAATAAAACACCTTTAACAATAATTGCGAATTTTCCCCATTTTCGACTATAGTAAACGAGATATTCACTAGATTTGGACTTAGATACTATTCAGATAAAAATATCTACAAACCATTTTCAGTAGTTTTTTTTTTAATTTCGGATTTTAACGAAGGAACGATGCACGGCGGGGCGGCTTAACCAACACAGTTACTGTACCTGCTCGCTGGCTGCACTTATCTTCAGTTACTTGAATAAAAAACATAATAAAAAAAAAAATTGACGCGATGGAAAACACAAGCAACCACATAGCGTGGCCTAAGCCGCGATATATTTCCACAAGTCATAAATATGTTAAGGAAATCAATTATTCAAAAATGAATGAAAAACAGTTACCATGCCATTGCATGAGTAGTAAAGGTAAACGTTGTTATATATATATATATATATATATATATATATATATATAGTTGTGTGTGTGTGTGTGTGTGTGTGTGTGTGTGTGTGTGTTCAACCGCAAAACAACAATACGTACGAGTAAGTCGACAACCTTATCTTTTTTTGTCAAACAAAAAACTGATGGGGACACCACATGACTTCCTTGTACGCCTACTAAATTACATATCCACTTTTTTTTTTAAATGATAAGTACATAAAATTTTATTTCATTAACAACTTATGATATTTTTTCTTATCTTTTTTTATTATTATTATTATTATTATTGAATATTATTTATTGTAAACTTTTTTTTACAATGAGAGGTTAATTGATTAATAAATCATATATTAATTTTAAAAAAAGTTAAATAAAACATGAAGTAGGATTCGAACCGATGTACCTTCCCTTTGTAAGATAAAATATTTCATCAATTAAAATTTCATTTCACTCTGGAAACAATGAAAATAAGTATCACTTATGATAATACATCGTTGAAAAGCTCTCAATGAGGGTTTATTACTGCAGTTAAGAAAAAGTCAAAAATCCCAATTTTTTAAATTTTGGTTTTTCGGATACTTTTGGTCTAGTCGATCGCAATCAAAATGGGAGGTCACAACTAGATGTTACAACAGTCCTAATCCAAAATTTCGACATCCTACGGTTAATATCTTTTTAGTTATGCGAGCTACATACATACGTACGTACGTACAGACCTCACGCCGAAACTAGTCAAAATGGATTTAGGGATGGCCAAAATGGATATTTACGTTGATATTTTCCTTTACCTCATATAAGGAAGTAAAAAAGATTTTAAAAAAAGAAGAAATAAAATAAACACGACTAAATTGTAGAATTTTCAATGCGTAGTCAAAATTACCCGCTTTTATATTTAAATTAAAATAATTCCTCAAATTGTAAATGAAATATTCAGAAACACAATTACATATTTCATTTTCGGAAAAATTATGCTAAAACAAAAAAGAGAGTTGTCATAAGAAAAAAGTATACGTTTTTACTACGTAAGAGTACAGCATTGTGTAAAATTAAAATTGTGGAAAATTTTGGAATATTCTAGGATATTTTCGAACACTATTACATTTTGGAAATTTGTAGAACCTCCTAAAAGTTATATATTTGCATTTTCTAAAACTTATATCTGTATAGTTGCATTAGTTATTTGTATAATGTACATTTGTATGTGTCTTCGTACATATTTGTATGTATCTTCGTACATACTATGCCTGTCTATAGCACTTTCTCGATGCTCACGGCAGGATTAATTAATTAAAATAAATTAAAAAATTATATGTATATATTTCTATAGCCGCATAAGATATTTGTATATAGAATATTTGTACAGCTACATTAATTACACCGGTCAACATAAAACTTGGAACTGAAAACGGAGTAAGTGTTCTGTACAGTATTTTATATGCTGAATCTGAATGCGTATTCCGAAACAACCCGTTCACGTATACAGTCCCTTAACTTTATTTGTTTCATCATTCGTGGAACGAACAATACTATTAAGTCGGAACGTCTTTACGTTAGCTTATTCACATCTGATTTATATTGCGATACATGTATAGATATGTCAGCGAATCAAGTAATAAGTAATTCAACGCGATGAAATTCTCTTCAGTAAGAGATCAGCTCTTGGTATGACTTGCTGTGTTCTTTAGTCGTGGTAGCGGTGTTATTATACGCGTACTATAACGATCGTTTCATAAGCGATGCCGTAAATTTGGTGAAAGACTTTTACGTCAGAACAACTTTTGGTATTATTTTATCGATTAAGATTTGTTAAGTCGTGTGTGTATGTGTTTCACGCTGTGTTTTATCGCACTCCACGGTGAAGTATTAATAATTAGAACTTAATTATTTTTATAATTAACTAAATATTACTGTAATATTTCAGTTTACTTTCATTCGTTAAAACATTTTGAATTTTACAACGAATAAAAATCAGTCTTGTAAAAAATTCTCCAAATATATTTTGTTACGTTTACGAAGAATTCACCACGAAAAGTCAACGAAAACCGGTCAACGAATCTGCTGAAAACTACTTAAAAACATTATTCTGACTGCCCCTTGGGGGACCAAGATAAATCCTGGGCTCCACATGAAGCAAGCATTTTCCTTTTGGCGTACCTATGATTTGGCGAGAGCCTACTAACCGTTATGATGACTTTTAGTTTGTTAGTTTTGCTGAAAAAATGTTACCGGTTTCAATTCGTACAATAAAAGCAGTACCGCATACCCAAATGTTCGTTCGGCTGTAAGACCGGTACTTCACGGTGTTGATTTACCGATTCTGATCGCTCCGACTTCTTGGAAAGAAATTTCTGATTCCCGACAAGGCTCGACCGATGAATCCTCAACTTCAATAAGATATTAATTACATTCAAGAAGAATCAAATACCGAGCCTCATCTCATCAGACGAGAAGAATTAAGCGACTTAATTCGTGACTTGTATTTATCGAAACGACATGCAAAACTCTTAAGTTCACGCCTTAAAGAATGAAATTTATTAAACGAGAATATTAAAATTTCAGTATATAGAAATCGAAACGAAAATTTACCGATATACTTTAGAAGAGATAGTTTAATATGTTCCTGCCGTGAAGTTACGAGGCTAACGTCTTAACCGGACATCGAATATGTTACTCGTGATCGGCGTTTAATTACCGACTCGACAAAAAGAAGCTTAAAGGCGCTGTTGTTGCATAACTCGAATAAGGTTTCTTCTATATAGGTAGTACATGCTGTAAGAATGAACGATATATGAAAGTATTATAAACATTTTTAAAGCTATTTAATACGATGAACACTCACGGCGAATCATCGCTGACCTGAAAGGATTCTTCTCGGTCTTCAGAGGGACTTTACAAAATATATGTGTTTCTAGTGTTTGTAGGATAGTCGAGCTGCAGATAAACACTACGCGGTTAAAGACTGTCCAAAAAGAAATCGGTTTACCCCCAGGAAAGGAAAATTTTGTCAATATTTCCCTTGTCCAAGGACATCGTATTATTTTACAACCGCTACACGTAAAACTAGGCCTGATGAAGAATTTTGTAAAATCATCAAATAAAGTTGGAGACTGCTTTAAATATTAATTTTGAAAAACCTCTCGGCTAAAACGAACCCAAAATAAAAGAGGGAATATTGATCGGGTCACAAATAAGAAAATTAATTCGTGAAAATATATTTCACAGCTAATTGAATCCTAAGGAACTAGTAGCGTGGAACTCATTCTAAGATATCCTTACTAGTTTTCTTGGAAACAAAAAATCTGAAAATCATGATCGGCTTATAAATATACTTTCAGTGAACTACAAAAATTTAGGCTGCAGAATTTCATTGAAAATTCATTTTTTTGAATTCTCTTTTCAACGTTTTCCCTTTAAACTCGGGTGAAATCAGCGACGTACAAGGAGAAAGATTCTACCAAGATATATTGCAGACGGAACAAAGTTATCAAGGTAGACGGGATGAATCTACGATGAGTGACTACTGCCGGATGACAAAAGGAAAATACGAAAAAAGAAATCACGATAACGGAAATGTCTGCAAAATAAAGGTAGAAATTTCAATCGTTGATTGTTATTATTTTTGTATTCTATTATTTAACAAGTTACTCGATATTTTATAGGGTTTAACTAAAAATCTGAGGGCGATGAAGAAAAACCGATTTCATTTTAAGACTCTGTATAAGAAATACTTTCAAATTTACCTACTTTTATCTGAGATCCAATTATTTTTTCTTTTTGACCGTCTTATTGTACTGAATATCGCTTGAACGTTTAAATTACATGTATTTTTTTCAAAAATCCTCGTGTTTTCATTCATACCATATTATCGCAGGCTAACAGACAGGCTTGATTTGAACGGTTAAATTCAACAAGAAGGAATGAAAAGGAGATTTACTTTTGTGGAAAGTTTGTCACATTTTTTGTAAAAAATAAAAAAACTACAAAAAAAACCGGGTAGGTTAACGAAGAAATTATGACCCCGAACAACGCCAGGTATACACACACGGAATAATATTTAAGTATGGAAACAGCTTAATACTACACATCTGAGAGGTATTTGGAGGTAGAAAGAAATGGGGTTCTACATAGTTAAAAAAAATCTACAGTTTGGTGGGTTTTTAATTTTTGTCCGCCATCTTCGATCGGTCGTATTGAATCAAACTTAATTTTTTTTGACGAGCGATTTCGATTTAAAATTTGAACGAGAAAAACAACGGTGAAACCCGTTTTTCTGCCTTCATAATCGAGTTATAACCATTAAAAGACGTAATGACGGAAAAATAGTGTTAATAAAACGAGGTAAAACGCGCTGCATGAACCGCATGTAAAATGCAATTTTATTGCGTTTTACATTCATAATGGATACGATAACGGACTTGAAAATTTGATAACGAACTAAACGGCTGTGTAATCCGATATTATTTTCTAAATAAAAATTAACTTCCGCTGTTAATATCGGCTGATATTTGTTACTTATCGTAAATGAAATACATCGACTGTAAATACTTAATTAAAAGATGTACAAAAAATTTAGTCGAGTCGATAGACTGTTAATTTACAATAATGCGTTACGTTGAAACAATGCGACTTATTAACTCCTAGTTTCATCTTTTTACATTAACGTACCTGTAACGGTAAAACTTGATAGCGCTAGTAAAAATTAAGTTGAAGGCCTAACGGTTCAAATTTATTTTTCGGTGAAAGTTTTATTATTAGTTTCCTCGTTCGTTTATTTAGTTTTCTTAAGTATTAAATGTTCAAATAACAACGCCTTCTTTTTTAAGTGAAACCGAAAGAATAACGCTGTTGATGATGTACGGGTACGGTGACAGAATTCGGCCTTTACAAGAGTATGTGTTTTATTTAATAATAGATGTCCTCAACCAGAGAACCGGTAAGGGTAAGTAAATCGATTGTGATCAAGACAGTACAGCGATTTGAAGAAATCGGTACTGTAAGGAATCGTCCTCGCACCGGTAGAACAATAACTGTCACAAATGATGCAAAGTCATTAGATGTATCGCAGACCTTTGTTGAAGACCCTCATTCATCGACTCGGAAAGCTGTTGCCAGATATGACATCGGTTATTATTGGGTTCAAAAAATGCTTAAAACAAATAAATTTCACCCTTAAAAGCTACACTTGGTGTGAGAATTTTCGAAAGATGATTTTGATCCCCGAGTTGAATATTTCGATTTTAAAATGCAAAAATTAAACGTAGGCACAAATTTTTCTAATTCAATAATATTTTTTTTTTGTCTTCAGTCATTTGACTGGTTTGATGCAGCTCTCCAAGATTCCCTATCTAGTGCTAGTCGTTTCATTTCAGTATACCCTCTACATCCTACATCCCTAACAATTTGTTTTACATATTCCAAACGTGGCCTGCCTACACAATTTTTTCCTTCTACCTGTCCTTCCAATATTAAAGCGACTACTCCAGGATGCCTTAGTATGTGGCCTATAAGTCTGTCTCTTCTTTTAACTATATTTTTCCAAATGCTTCTTTCTTCATCTATTTGCCGCAATACCTCTTCATTTGTCGCTTTATCCACCCGTCTGATTTTTAACATTCTCCTATAGCACCGCATTTCAAAAGCTTCTAATCTTTTCTTCTCAGATACTCCGATTGTCCAACCTTCACTTCCGTATAAAGCGACGCTCCAAACATGTACCTTCAAAAATCTTTTCCTGACATTTAAATTAATTTTTGATAAAAACAAATTATATTTCTTACTGAAGGCTCGTTTCGCTTGTGCTATTCGGCATTTTATATCGCACCTGCTTCCTCCATCTTTAATAATTCTACTTCCCAAATAACAAAATTCTTCTACCTCCGTAATCTTTTCTCCTCCTATTTTCACATTCAGTGGTCCATCTTTGTTATTTCTACTACATTTTATTACTTTTGTTTTGTTCTTGTTTATTTTCATGCGATAGTTCTTGCGTAGGACGTCATCTATGCCGTTCATTGTTTCTTCTAAATCCTTTTTACTGTCGGCTAGAATTACTATATCCCCGACGGGGAGTCTTATTCTTTAAGACTTTGGGGGTTGGCGTCCCCACGGGCCTAGCCTCCGCAGCTTTCCTTCCCGCTATACAATGAGCTGCGGAACACTTTACATTTTACACATATACTACACCAAGAACACTTCATAAATTACAACATACACACATACACAATTACACAACAACAACCTACACTGATATTTCTTACATTTACACTCGGTGGTGTTGCGACATCTTACGAAACGCAACCGTAACCCAAGGTGGGAACAAATCGTGCCGATGGGTGAATGGCTCTACGTAGTGAGTCTCGAACGATGTCCTCTGGGCACCAGGGCGAACCCAGTTGTATTTAGCTCTAGCTCCAGTACGCGTGCGCTCTGCTGGAGTGGTCCATTTTTCGCCGATACTCGTGGGACCAAAATTTCAGTTCCAACAACAAACACTATGATGGTTGGTGGTCCAAAAACCACCAAATTAAGTCTTGCGAAGAGACCTCGGTCAGCTTTGTCTGACGAGGATAAAAGTCCTACTGAAGAGAATCACAACTTGTTAGAATCGAAGTATAAAAATATTAGATTCGTTATTCTCAGAAATAGTCAGGAAGGTGGCTCCCTTCAAAAGGTTTCACCTTTCTTAATTAACAAAACCATAACAGGTGCAAGTGGCTCCCCGAAGAATATCAGGAAATTACGCGACGGATCGATTCTGGTTGAAACATTCAACGATGAACAGAGTCGATCTATCTTACGTCTCCGTAATATGGGTGGTACAAATATAAGTGCTGAAAGCCACAAAACTTTAAATACGAGCAGGGGTGTAATTTTTTGTAGAGACCTTCTAGATATAGATATCTCGGAAATAGTTGATGAGCTTTGCCACCAAGATGTTGTTGAAGTGAAACGTATAATGAAACGGCAGAACGGAACAGAAGAACCGACACCGTCTCTTATATTAACATTCAATCTCCCTGTTCCACCAGAGAAGATTACCTCTCGGTTCGGGTACGACCATTCATACCCAACCCACGGCGATGTTTCAGATGCCAAGGTTTTGGTCATACTACAACATCTTGTACAAAAACTGAGATCTGTGCTCGATGTGCTAAAGAAGGTCACAATGACACTAACTGTGAAGAAAGTGAAAAATGCGCAAACTGCAGTGGTCCACATACAGCCCGCTCCCGAGATTGCCCAACTTTTAAAGAAGAAAAGGCAATTCTCAAAATCTGTACGGAGCAAAAACTATCTTTTCCGGCTGCAAGTAGAGAATATAAAAAGATAAACAATTCACGGAACCTGGTTAAACCAGACGTATCTTTTACCACCGCTACATCTAAACAAATTCCTACAAATGCTAATAATCAGCAGTGCGGATCCTGCAATGAGCTTAAAAAACTTGTTCAGATGCTATCTGATCAAGTAGCTTCACTTACAGCCATTATCTCAGAGCTGACAAAAATGAATAAAAAGTCCTCCGTCGCAGCTAGTGAATCAAACAGTATGATACATACGAAAGTTCCTATTCCCAAAGTCGTACCGTCACGAATAGCGACTATCACAGCTGGCAGTAAGCCACCTAATAAGCTTCCCATAAAGGGAACCCACAGAACTATCTCTTCTGGGATGTCAACTACAGCATCCCATTCAAATAAATCTCCTCCACCATCACCTCATATACTGGAGGATATGGTTGAAGAACCACCCGACCCTAGGGCATCGGAGTTCTTTAAAATAAAAAATACAAAAAATAAAAACCGAATCACGTACAACTAATTTTTATATAATTCCCGAAATTTATTTTTTTATTTATTTTTTACACTTATGAACATTATTCAGTGGAATGTTAGAGGTATTCGGTCCCGCATTGAAGATATTAGAGTACTAGCGCACACACATGATCCACTAATCATGTGTTTCCAGGAAACTCACCTTCTACAACATGACCGAATTACACTTAGAGGATACTTCTGCGAGAGATACGACTGCCTAGTAGACAGTAGGGAGAGTGGTGGAGTAGCGATTTTCATGAAGAATGGGGTGTCAGCTACAAGAATTCAACTAACCACTGTCATTCCTGCTATTGCAGTAAAGGTCTCTATTCCCTTCAAATTGCATATCTGCAATCTGTATCTCTTACCGAACACTGAGTTCAGTGCTTTAGATGTCTCAAATCTCCTCACACAAATACCATCTCCATCGTTAATAGTAGGAGACTTCAATGCCCATCATATTTCCTGGGGCTCAACCTTCTGTTCCACTCGAGGAAATATGATAAACAGATTGAGACAAGATTTTGACCTTTGCCTACTGAATAATGGATCACACACATTCATGTCCTTATCAACTGGTACTGTATCTAACCTTGATCTTTCCATATGCTCACCGAATGTACTCCCTCATTTTAATTGGTCTGTTTGTGATGACTTTCACGGCAGTGATCATAGACCAATTATTACTAGTTTCGGTGTAGACTGCGAGATTAAAAGAAGGCCACGGAGATGGATTGTTGAAAAGGCAGATTGGAACGGATACCATAAAGCATTCCAATCTCAGTATGACGATGGAGCGAACATCCTCGACCAATATTCTTCTTTTACGTCCATGATACTTGAGAATGCCAACAGATATATCCCACAAACATCGGGTAATCCTAGACGTCCTTTCGTTCCATGGTGGAACGATGTTTGCAAAAATGCTATTAGGAATCGACGGCAGGCACTACGTAAATTTAATCGTAGGCCTACAACAGAACATCTAAATTTATACCGCAGGGCTAGAGCGGTGTGCCGTCGAGTATTCTTGGACGCTAAGAGGAATTCATGGACGAAATACGTGAGCACTATCTCACACACTACTTCCACGTCTACTGTATGGAAGAAAATTCGTGCAATTTTCGGATCACCGAAACATTTTATTCTTGGTCTTATTGATGAAGGAGAACTCCTTTCATTATCCTCGGAAGTGGCAAATAGTCTAGCAAAATCTTTCCGCTCGGTGTCTCTCACCTCATCATATAATAACGATTTTCAACGGTACAAGATACAAGTAGAAGTATTATCGTTAAACATTGGTGATTCGGTTGGTGAATTAAACACTCCATTCGTATTTAAGAATTGTTACATGCACTTAAAAATTCACGGGACACTTCCCCTGGACCGGACAACATTCGCCTATCCATGCTTTCACACCTTCCTAATTCGGCACTACAACAACTTTCGAATATTTTCAACGGTTTATTCTCCGAACAAGTCTTCTCACCCGGCTGGTCAGAAGCATTTATTATACCAGTACTAAAACCTGGTAAAGACCAGACGAACCCCTCAAGCTATCGCCCTATTTCATTAACAAGCGTTTTGTGTAAAATAATGGAGAGAATGGTAAACCGCAGACTTACATGGTACTTGGAGAAACATGGCTTTCTATCTCCAGAACAGTGTGGTTTTCGACAAGGACGATCTTCTATTGACCAGTTACTGTCACTAGAAACAGCCATACAAAACGCTTTCCCAAATCGGCAGCACCTCGTCGCTATCTTCTTCGATATAAAAAAGGCGTATGACACAGCCTGGCGACGTGGTATTCTTAACACTCTCAAAGAATGGGGAATCAAGGGCAATATGCTTGCTTTTATCCGGGGATTCTTAAATCACCGAACGGCTCGTGTTCGTGTGGATGATTCGCTCTCAGATAGTGTCATCTTGGAGAATGGAGTGCCCCAAGGTAGTGTATTAAGTGCCACCTTATTTTCTGTAGCCATAAACGATATTACCAAATGTGTGCAGGCTCCTGTCTCATGCTCTCTATTTGCTGACGACTTTGCTATCTACATCGCAAGCCGTTCAGCACCTACAGCAGAGAGACTACTGCAGAACACTATATCTCACCTTGAAGCTTGGTCCAGGATTACTGGTTTCACATTTTCACCCGAAAAAACAAAATGTGTAGTTTTTTCTCGGCTACGAAACCCTTCTATTCCGCAAATTTTTCTGAACGGAGAGACTATTACTATCTCTACTTACGTCAAGTTTTTAGGTTTATTTTTTGATAGCCGTCTTACTTGGGTCAAACATTTAAAAGAATTGAAAACAAAATGTTCCAAACTTCTAGATATGATGCGAGTCCTTACTAACACCAACCGGGGAGCCGATAGATCATGTACGATACGTTTTTACTATTCCTTTGTTCGCTCCCGTTTAGATTACGGTTGTGTCGCCTACTCTTCAGCTCGTCAAACCGTGCTTAAAATGCTGGATAGTGTATATCATGCTTTCCTTCGGCTTGCCACAGGCGCGTTTAGATCAAGTCCTGTCGCAAGCTTACTTGTAGACTGTGGTGAACCATCACTTTGGGATAGACGAGACCAGCTCTTATTATCTTATTTTGCTCGTCTCAGAGGACAGCCAAATCACCCGGTTCTTGAGTCAGTCTTTAGAAATCCTAATCTAGGAAAGTATGAGGATCATCCACGTCGTACTGCACCTGTAGGTGTCCGTACCTGGCGTCTGCTGCAGCATATAAATGTTGACACACCGTCATTCTTTCCTATGTACCCTTGCTCATATCCTCCATGGAGAATAAACCTCATAAATTTTAATTTTGACCTGACTACATACAATAAACAATCAACACCATCTATTGTCTTTCAGCAGATGTTTCAGTGTGTTCTCTCCAAGATGAAACCAGACGCGGTTGTATACACTGATGGATCGAAACAAAACGATACAGTTGGGTGTGCTTTTGTTGTCAATGAGAGAACTTATATGTTTGGTCTCCCCGGTATTACGAGTGTGTTTAACGCTGAACTATACGCTATAAATAAGGCTCTAAACATCATTAACCCTAAATATAGAAAAATTCTTATTTGCAGTGACTCGTGTAGCGCTCTCCACGCCTTAAAAAATTTTTATTCTAAACATCCTATCGTCATTGAAATTTATAACGCAATCGCCGAGTTGAATAATCGCAACACAGAATTAAGTTTTTGCCGGGTCCCTAGCCACGTAGGGATTCCAGGTAATGAACATGCAGATTCTGCTGCCAAAGAAGCATGTAATCAGCCTCCTTTCACCAACCGAATTGCTACCTCTGATTTTATTAATCGTGTAAAACAATCACTGAGAGCGCGGTGGCAAGGTGACTGGACGGCTACCGTTGATAATAAACTCCGACAGATTAAAGATTCTGTGTTACCATGGGACTCCTCATACAGAAAAACTCGGCGTGAGGAAGTAGTCCTTTGTCGATTGCGGATAGGACACACGAGGATCACACACGATTACCTGATGATAAGAGGACAAGCACCCCTATGCGCACGATGCAACTGCCCCATGACTGTGCACCATATACTCGTGGATTGCATATGTTATGCGGCGTTGCGTCGTAAATTTAATCTACCCAGAAACATCCGTGGTATCTTGTGCAATGATAATGAAATTTTAACCCGGTTGTTTTTATTACTTGGTAGTGCTGGGTTAATGCAAAAAATTTAATATCGTTGCGTATATTTTTTAATGCGGTAAGAGTTTTTAATAAGTTTCTTTTTTTCTGAGTTTTTGATTTTTTTATCCGATTAGGAGCCTTTTACACTCCTTATCGGAATTTGTTAAATTTTATATAGTTATTTTTTTTATATTTTAAAGACTCTGTGATATTAGTCGTAAGATTTTAGTAATGTTAGTTTTATGCTTTATTTCTCCTTTTTAATTATATAATTAGTGTTAGTTTTAAGTTTTAGTTAATTTTGTTATTTTAGTTTTTAACCTAGTTTTAAGTTTTATATTAGACCCTTTATGGTTTTTAGTTATCCAAGAATGGGCCCTTTACACCCATCTTGGACTTTGTAAAATTCTATTTACTCTTGATTTTATATTAGTTTTTACCTCTGATATTAGTCGTAAGTTTTATTCATCTTTTAGAATAGTTTTAAATCCTTTTATTTTTTATATAAAAAAAAAGATTCCGGGCGATGATAACGCGCAAGTGTTTTTCGCCCTAAAAAAAAAAAAGAATTACTATATCATCTTACTATAGCATCTTTATCTTTTCACCTTGTGCTGTTACTCCAAATCTAAAATCTAAAATTAAATAATATTTATTGATAAAGCGACTTTTATGTTAAACGGCCATATGAATAAGGAAAACTGTCGATATTAGAGCGATAATATCCCAGATGGATGTTGGTACTTCATACATACCGCCCTCAGAAAGTGAACGTTTGGACGGGAATCGTCGGCCATTGTATTGTAGGACCTTTTATTTTAGATGACAATCTTACAAGAGATGCTAACTGCAATTTATTAGCCGATAGGAGTTTGCCAAATATCCGGAAAACGTCAGACAAGAATTAAATAATAACGTACGGTTTCAGACGCGGCACCACCTCGTTATTATCTAAGGGCACAGTAAATTTTAAATAAGCAATTTCCAAATTGCTGGATAGGTACTAGACGAGCCGCAGAATGGCCCTCCAGACCTGTCTACTCGGATTATTTTTTTAAGGGGTACCTGAAACATAACGTTTACAAAACAACACCTGCAGACATTCACGAATCGAAAAGAAAAATAATTAACAAATCTGCTCGCGAACCGCTAGACACGATAGAAGTTATAAACGGAAATATTACTCGAGGCTAGCACACTGCCAAGCAGCAGAGGGGGAAACGTATTGAACATTTATTGTAGAACGGTACGCTTTCAAAATGTATTTCATTAGCGAGTAATGATCGGAAACATTTATTTAAAATTTCAATATAAATACTGTAATATTTAAAGTAAATCGGTTTAATTTGTCGTGTTGTTAATTATTAATCGTCGTTTATTATTTTCATTATTATAGCGATGTTTAAAATCGTTACTGTATGCGTTATAAATATACAATAAAATTGTTCGTGCAGCGCGTTTTACCTCGTTTTATTGTTAGCATGATTTTTCCGTCGTTGCAACTTTGAATAGTTATAACTCGATAACGGAAGGCATTAACAGAAAAATGGGTTTCACCGTTGTTTTTCTTGTCAAATTTTAAATCGATATCACGTGTCATATGTCCGTCCACCTTCCTATTTAAAAATAAATTAAGTTTGATTCAATACAGCGGATCCAAGATGGCGGACAAAGATTAAAAACCCAATGTAATGAATTTTTTTTTTAACTATGTAGTACACCGATTCTTTCTGCTTCCAAATACCTCTCAGATGCGCTGTATAAAGCTCTTTCCGTACTTACATATCGCTCGGTATAAGGTTCGCGTTTTATACGACTAATATTTTATATTTATATTTAGTCGATTAGCATTCGGTTTTGGGCAACTACCAGCAACGATAAACTAAATACGTCATAACGGTATCTAAACAAAGTTCTGGAACGCATCTCTAACGTTGAACGGTCTGAAAGACGGTGAAATATCCTAATACTCGCGGAGGCTGCTGCGGTTAAAACGTTCATTACATAGGGAAATTTGACAAATCATTAGGCATTAAAACTACTAGACAATAGCGATGAAGCGGGCAGAATGGCGTCACCGGGTTTCAGATTTGTGTGACAGGAAATAAAATTAAATTTTATTAATAATAAATATCAAAAACAAAGACGTTGTACCGGTTACATTTAATTTACTATTATTATTATTTCCCTTAATGTAAATTTAGGTGTCGGTATGTTTGTAAATTTAAATGCAACTGTAGAGGGCGCCGTCAGAGGTTCATCTCTTTTAAGCTATTTTATTCAATTTTACTAAAAGTATGTATTTCTTGACTTTAGGAATATAAATTTAATAAACAACCTTCGGTCGACCTTTGCGCATCACCTGATTCACCCATTTTGATAATTTGGTTGTCGTTAGTATTTTTTTTTTAATGAAAGAAAACAATTTTGAAATTATATAGAACATATTCTACACAGATGATCTGAAAATATCTTTTAATGTCGCTCATTACCGTTGTTGCACAGCATTATTGTATTCCTAAGTAATTTTCCCGTTCAAAATAGTTTCAAGCCAAACTTTAAGAATATTTGTAAAAATATTTAGTATACCCTGTACCCGAAACGAATAAACTATGTTTTAAAAATAATCGACAAAGAAAACTATCGACTTATCCTTTATAAAAACGTACGTGACAAGTAATAATAAATATTCACGCATCGCCGGGAACTTCACCTCAAGTTCTGTACAACTCCATTTTACGTAGTTTCTGCGAAATACTTTTCACATAGGTTTCGTAGCTTTTACTTTACCGGCGAACGGTATCGTTTTCTTTTATGCAGGAAGCGTATTTTGTAGTTATCTACAATTATATACCTCAATGTTATATTAATGTTTTTTTCTAAGAGTAAAACGTTCTGATATTTTATCCGAGGCTACTCTTCCATTTAAAACAAAAAAAAAGCTACTTTAACACATTTAAATTAATCTATAAAATTTAAAATAAACTGTAACCGATCTTATATCATGCAGTCTAATTTTACGATTCAGCGATACGGTCTTCTTATAATGAAAAAAAGGAATTCTAATAAAATTGATTCGATCGTCTAATTTATTTGTTTCAGACTAAATAAAAATAAGATAAAAATAGAAGCAGAAATGATATCGCTACAGATAGAAATAATTACGTGAGGCCAAGATTTGAAATTTTTGTCCGATTTATTAAAAAATATTTTTTTTAAAACTATTTTTAAAATAATACAGAATTGACCGAACTGTTTTGAATCAAGTTCGGACAAAATACAGACGGAAATTTAAACACGGTTGAAAAAATAAAGCACGATAATATTTTGAAGAAACTGTTATTTTAGTAGAAGAAGTTTCTTTTATACGCATCGAATGTAAGGGCAACTAATGCTAAAACTGCTAGAAAATCTTTCTAAATGGAAATAATTGTTTCTCGATAAGGAAAACTAATCGAAGATAATTTCCCAATTTCGTATTACTGATAATAACCGAAACCTTATCGACCAGTGATTCCCAAACGGTATGCTGCGGCCTCTTCATAGGGGCGCTTCGAAATATTGTAAAACCTCCATTACAAAGATGCTTAACAAATATTAATGCGATTCGCCTATCCGAACCTGAGATAAATTTTTGATATAAGAATAACAAAACGGTGGGCAGGAGCGAGAACGAAGGAGAAAGTGTCTCCTTCGTTCGAAGGAGCAAATTGAAATTAATTTTTATCGCAGAATTCTTCAATTCTACGATGAATCGTATTCATTTAAAAAGGATAGTTTAATTTATCATAAAGAAATGAATTTGTTATTTTGATTATATTTTTTGAGTTGACAAATGGAAATCGTACTCATACTTCAGCAATATTTCCACTGTTCTGTCTTATACGAACGAGTTGAGTTACTTATAATCTAAATAGATTTGATAAGATAGGAAGTAGTGGGGCTACTGCTGTCCATAGATATTACCTCCTATCCATAGATAGATAGATTCATCTATTTTGTAGAGGAAATTCCTCTGGTAATCCTGAGAAAAGTCTTTTTATAACTTATGTGAACGGAAAATTATTTAGTCTAAATAAACGATTTGAAGGGTTGTAGAGTGATTTAATGTGATTCTTTTATTTAAAGGATTTTGCGCAAAACTCGTTTATTAATTTGTTTTACATATCATTTCTATTTCTTCTAATGACTGTACGCAAAATATCTTATAAACTAATATTACTTATTAAGAGTAACATTTTCTACGAATGTAATGATGTTTAATAATTAGACAATCCATTTGGCGATCGTAATAAACATTTTGAATCGGTATATCGATATATAAAATATATATTCGTCTTTTGGGAAGACAGGAAAATATTTCATTTCTCATTCTATAATTCCTAGTAAGCCTGAAAAAAGGATTTCTTATTGAATTTTTTTTTGTATTTGTTCGTACAAGAGTTATGTATACAAGATAATACGTACTGTAAAGTGCTAAACAAAAAAGAAATTTCAGTTAAAACTGACAGTGTAGTCAAAACAAAAATACAGACGCTATTATATGTAATGTTTTCAAGGTCAATAGCATATAAAAAAACTATATAACAAATTACTTGTACGTGACCACTGTTCATACTTATTTGATACTAGCAGAAGCGGCAATGCTTTTATAGAGAGAGAGAGATATATATATATATTGATAGAGAGAGAGTTTAAATGAACGCAATTGAAAATTTGATAAAACAAATTAAAAAACTGAACTTGACAAATTTTACCTTTCACTTATTCTCCTTCCCCTTTTCCCTTTCACCGATTTCCCTCACCCCTCTCCCAGTTTCCTTGTATAACGTTAAGTCAATGCCCTTCCCATTATTTGATGTCATACCTTATCGGATCTTCCTCTTCCTGTTTATTTGTTATTATTCACAGTATTTATCTTTTAATTTTATTATAATATAAAAATATATACCGTATTTATTCGAGTATCCCGCGCCACGATTTTCCGGACCGAAAATCTAAAAAAAAAATCGAGTACATACCGGTATTTTAAAGTGCAATAGATATGATAAAAAAATAAGAAAATATTCAGAAAGTAAAGCGTTTAATTCGTTCATTTAAATTACAATATTAATATTACATTCATAATTAATTACCGTAAGTACTAGTTTAGTTCAGAATCAGTAGGCCAGTAAAACGAAAAGAAAGTACCACGATGAAAAAGATAATTCAATTCGCTTTTTAATATGGGGTTTTATTTTGAATTAATCACCGTTTGCAAAGATATAACATTGCTATTGTAATTATGTAATGTTAATGGCGTAAAATAATTAAATATAAAATGAAATCTATTAATTTTCATTACGCGTTTTCATTTGACGATGAAAAAATATAATTGACAACATTTTGTCGTCGATGTCTATCTTTTTACTAGTTGGAGGGTTTTAAATAACATGTAAATCAATACCGGATAAAAAAAGACAAATAAAAATGATTTGTTATTAAAATTTTAAACAATTTTTTTTTTCAATAGACTTTTCTGTTCCACACCTATGTTAAAATTGTACAATTTGAACATTCCTCAAATAGCACATTTTAATAGGTTAATATTAAACCGGTGGGTAATATTTAGGAAAAAGGGTAAGTTACGTCAGACTTCAAAAAGAGTGTTGTAGTCACGATACCAAAGAAAGGAGGAGCAGATAAATGTGAAGAACACAGAACAATTAGCTTAACTAGCCGCGCGTCAAAAATCTTAATTAGAATTCTGTACAGAAGAATTCAGAAGAGAATGGAAGAAGTGTTAGGAGAAGATCAATTTGGTTTCAGAAAATTATAGGGACAAGGGAAGCGATTTTAGGCCTCAGATTAATAGTAGAAGGAAGATTAAAGTAAAACAAACCGACATACTTGGAAAATATAGTTAAAAGAAGAGATAGACTTATAGGCCACATTAAGGCTTGCTGGAATAGTCGTTTTAAAATTGGAAGGAAAGGTAGATGGGAAAAATTGTGCAGGCAGGCGACGTTTGGAATATGTAAAAGAAATTGAAACGACTGGCAATAAATAGAGAATCTTGGAGAGCTGCATCGAACCAGTCAAATGACTAAAGACAAAAAAAAGATATTAAAAGTAAAAATATAAAATATAAAATAATAAATAAATAAAGTATAAAATATAAAATATTAAAAGTAAAATCGGTTTCATATATTAAATTGAGGGATATTAGAGGGAATACAGAAGTGCGGATCGTTTTTGAGTTATTCGAGATACATACGTACGTACAGACGTCACGCCGAAACTAGTCAAAATGAATATTTCCGTTGAAATATGAAAACCGAAATTTGTTCTGATCGTTATACTTCCTTTACTTCGTACAAGGAGTAAAAATTAAAAGGACACCTATGTGTCACGATAAAAAATGATTCTGATCAAACTACTTTAATTTTGCAACCGACAGGTCTAAAAAGGCGAATAAATAAAAAATTAAAGCTTGAATAATCTTCTTGACCGTATACTTCAGATTTAAAAAAATAATCAAATTAAAAAAAAGATCGGCGAGAAAAAACATTTTAAAAAATTTTTAAGTATTTCTCCGCGTTTGATCGAGCCCATAGGGGAAATAAAGTTTATCAGCGACTGCAATATCCCACCGGGTTAGTCTAGCGGTGAACGCGTCTTCCCAAATCATTTGATTTGGAAATCGAGAGTTCTAGCGTTCAAATCCTACTAAAGTAAGTTATTTTTACACGGATTTGGATACCGGATCGTAGATACCGGTGTTCTTTGGTGGTCGGGTTTCAATTAACACATCTCAGGAACGGTCGAACTGAGACTGTAAAAGACTACATACACTTGATGTACACTCATACATATCATCCTCATTCATCCTCTGAAGTATTATCTGAAAAGTAGTTACCGGAGGCTAAACAGGAAAAAAGAAAGAAGTGAACTTCAATAAAATAGTTTAAATCTCAAAATTTTACATTTAATTTCTTTTTTCCGATTTTGCTAAACGGAAATGTTCCGTTTTAAAGGTAAAAGGCCACTTTTGTCTTTAACGCTGCATATCTCCCTATCTAAGCAACGTAGCGATAAAATAAATAAAAAAAAGGGTTTTCATCTAGACGATTTAGCTTTAATGATAAATTGTGAAGTCTTTAATGTAGCGTCACAGTTTTTGGCTTTCCTTCATTTTGTGCCGAGGCATTGAAATCTATTGAAAGACTGTGACCGGACCGAGTATCATCCGCTTTCAGCTTAACCTAAGATATGCAATGTTTAAAAATAATAATTGCAATTGCCGTTTAGAAAAAAAGCATCTTAAAAACAGTAATTGTAATTATTGTTTTTAACAGATGGTAAATTTAAAAATTTTAGGAGGCTCTCTAGTAACACGGGAACGACCAGCAAAGCGGTTCCTGACCGTCTTGTTATATTTTTTTATGTGCGATAACACTTGCATCATAATTTTTCATCCTAGTAATATATTTATATAGCTTCGTTTCCTTCCCGTAAAGATTTTATTACAATCTATTTTTTTTATTTTAATGGATTTATTTTTAATAAGTTAAATAAGAATCTTTTTTTTTTTTAAATTACTTTACAAAACAGATAAACTTTATCGTAATATTTAAAAAAAAAAAAAAAAATTATAAATATTAAGGGAGATTAATTATTATTTTAAATAAAATGTAATAAATATAAAATAATCGACAAATCTTGATTTAATTTAATTATATTGAACGTCTATATAAGAAATGTCTTTATAAGAAAACGTCTATATTAACGTGTCACTCGCACAGCAATACTCATACGTACGCACACACACATGTACACATGTTTACGGTTGTATTTGAATTGTACAACGCTTGTTCAGTACTGTCTGACGGTAGCCAATCAGAGCGAAGGAAGCCATCTGCGTTTGTTAAAAACCCCGTCCCTCCCTCCCCCTCGACGCATTAGTTAGATCGACAGAAGTTTTTACTTTTGCCTCATCAAAAAAAAATTAAATAAAAAAAGATTTACCTCTAAAATTCCTCTTAGCAAAAGTCCTCTGTCAACGTATAAACTATACAATTTTATAAATTATGTTATGGTATTATTTTATCATTATCTCTTGAACTATTTATTTTTCATTTATTTATTTTTTTTTATTTATTATTAAAGCATTTGTTACTATAAGAAATTTATTTTATTTTATTTTATTTCGCTCTTCTCCATCATCGCTCACCCAGTTTCCTTTTTAGCCTTTCCCGTTTTCCCTTTTCTCTTTCCACCTTTTCCCCGTTTTCCCGCGCGTAAATCGGTCCATTAGTTTTTTTATCTTTAGCGGACACACATACGAACATGCGTTTTATATATATATAGAATAAAAAAGTCTATTTGAATATTTGTTCGTTTCGTAAATATGTCGACACCGGCCCCACCTAGCGGGTACAGTTTTTGCAAAAATATTTATTTTCACGTAACTAATATTCATATTCTGAATACGAACCAAATCGGTCCATAAATATAATTTTTCTAAATATCTCAACCCCGGCGCCAACTAGCGGGACCATTTTTTGCGGAGTTAATTCTTTCCATTTAAGTAACACGTATTCTGAATACGAGGCAAATCGGACCATAAATACAATTTTTCAAAATATCTCGACTAAAGCGCTACCTAGCGGGTCCAAACTAATTCAGAAACCTTCCCTGGCATGCGTCCAACCGTTCCCTAAATTTTCATGCTATCGGATGAACGGTTTAGAAAGGCTTAAGAGACACACAGACAGACAAACATTCAATTATATATATATATATATATATATATATAATTACTTACTTAATAAACTTCTTATCAAATGTTACAACCCTCAGTATCGATGAACTGAAGGCGAACGTTCGATAGAAATCAATGCCCTTGACAACAATGTGCAATGTGTTTTTCGTCACTGAACTTTTCTGTTCTACGCTGGATATCGTGAAAATAAGGGATGATAGTACTGGTTTTTTTAAATTCTATTTTACAGGTCAAAAAACATAAGAAACCATCAATTTTACCCCTTATATAACGCCTTAAAAATTTCAGTATGACTTATTTCACAGGGGAACTGAAATCCGAGCGAAATTTACGCTAGCCGTAACTTTACAAAGAAGCGTTTTCGGACATATATTTGTACGTGAACTTTTTCCTTTATTTCAAGATCTAGAATCGGTTCCCAAATTATTTCCCTTTCTTCCTAAATCACCCTGTATTTACGATAAATAAAATAGAACTGATAGTTACCGTTTATTTAATGTTCCATTTCGGACAAACCTCAAATCAGGTGACTTTTTATTAATACAAAAGTGCACGTTAAAACAATCGCACGCGCGCGAATAGAAATTTGATATCGCATATCACTAAATATTTAAAATTAAATAAGTAAAACGAATGAAAATTGCAACGGGAAAAGAACTTCTCCCCCTGTTACACTGAGTCGTGGGTTGAATTCCCGCCTAGTTATGGTAAATGTATAACAAAACAATCAAAACGTAATTAATAGCTGAACCGACTTAAAAGTGAAAAATAAAATTAATTACTCGATTTCCGTAGCTGAGCGGTAGCGTCTCGGCCTTTCATTCAGAGTACCGGGTTCTAATCCCGGCCAGATACGGTATTTTTCATACGCTACAAATTTCCATTTTCACGTTCCCGCTTTAGAAGTTTCTTTGTAAGATTTTGCGGTGGATTATTTCATCGATCGAAAAAAATAAATAAATAAATGAAATATAAACATTTTATAGATAGATGGTAACAGTGGCGGATTGAGTCATCATGCACGCGTATCAGGAAGTTGTTATTACGTCTAATGTTTGACATAGCAGAACTGCGGTTCAAATTCAGTAAGTTAAATTAGTAAACAATAGTGAACCGTCTCTTTGTAATAGCGAAACCAAACGATCTCCTACTATGTACCTCATATTAAAGCGCAAACAAATCATCCAAATTTTGAACCGGCATCCGGGTTCAAAACGTTTTTCTTTTTTGAAAAGCAACTATCAATGGAATAGTATGATTTTTTCATACGTTCATAAGTACGAAATTTACTTCCCCCCCCCACCATCAAAACACTTTATCTTTTCTTTTTTGGGATTCCTCAGACATAAAACTTCGAGAAATTAAAAAAAAGACCATACCCCTTTTTGACTGATTATCATACTTTTCCTTCTTGCAGTATACCTTTAGATCTATGCCAGGAAAATAGAATGAAAAATATTTTCGATCGGTTTATACATATATTCTGTGTATTTTTAAATTAAAAAAATTATAATAAAAAGTCATTTAATAAAAA
The DNA here is from genome assembly GCF_047948215.1 of Lycorma delicatula. Classification (NCBI taxonomy): domain Eukaryota; kingdom Metazoa; phylum Arthropoda; class Insecta; order Hemiptera; family Fulgoridae; genus Lycorma; species Lycorma delicatula. The sequence continues at coordinate 26,183,258 of NC_134458.1, forward strand.
TTTCGGAAAAAACTTATAAGATGATCATTAGAGAGAATTTATCTTAAAAAATTAAAAAAACGTAAAAAGTGATCCATTTTGTTAATAAATAAATAATTCAAAATGCATAAAAAAAATAGTTTCTTAATTCACGTTTTAATTTTAGTTCATTTTTACTTCCTTGTACGAAGTAAGAAAGTATTGTGATCGCGAAAGTTAGTTAGTTTCTAACTGCAGTAATAAGCCCACATTGAAAGGATTTCAACGATATATCATAAATGGTATTTATTTTCATTTGTTCCAGTTATAGCCAAAAAAAATTTTAATTAATGAAATATTTGAAAGAGGAAAGCACATCGGTTAAAATCTCCTTTTTCATCTACATTTTTTTAATTTTTTTTTAAATTTATTAATAATTATTAACCTTTCATTATAAAAAAAAAATTACGATGAATAATAAATCAATAGCAAAAAAAAAGAAAAAATATCTACAATTATTAATGAGATAAAATTTTACGTATTTACATTTAAAAAAAGTGTAAGTGTAATTTAATAGGCGTACAAAAAATCATGTGTTGTCATCAGATTCTATGTTGTTAAAAATTAATAATATTTTTACATTAATCATAATTTTTTTTTTTTTTAATCATTTAATGGTATTAATTTGTAAATTTATTACAATTTTTATACTCGTTCATTAAAACAAGATTAATTTTATCTTGTGGTTTATGTTCAGCCCAAATAAAAAAAATTGGTTATTTAATGTTTAAAGGGCATTATTATTTACAAATTCCTTTTAATTTCATGGAACAAGGATTATTTTTTTTGCACTGTGAGTATGAGTGTGTATTTGGGTGTATGTAATATATATATGAAATAAGAGAAATACATTTATCTGACAAATATTCGCTCCAGTGAATTTTATACGTGTTTATTCTCTCAAAGAATCGGACTTATAAAATATATAACAGTATGAACGCATCAGGAACAAATGGTAGCATAACACACGCACACAGAAAAAAAAAACACACACACACACACACACACACACAGCAATAGCGAAGCATTGCCGGTTCGGCTAATTTTATAATAAATATAATTTTAGCGTTTGTTTATTTAAAAATGTTATATTTTTTTTATTTTATAACTTGAATAAATTGTCATTTTTAATAGGGTTCCGTTATAAATTATGTGTAAATGTGTGGTATATTAAAAAAAAACCTGACAACAGTGGGTTATTTCTGATACACGGCTTACATATACATACACACGTTACTTAATTAAAAATATTTATCATTTTATTTAAACGTAATATTTTTCGTTTATTTAATTCAATTATTCTAATTAAAGCGCGCGCACATACCGTATTTAATTCATGTGGATATGGCAGGACTAGCGGCGACGGTCGGAACTATCTAAAATAATGTAATTTCACAACTTAGAAAAAACAAATTTTGCTTCTACGGTCGGCAGCTGGAATAGCTGCGGGGCTTAACGTACCAGGTACGGAGTCAACCGGACGATCGAATTCGAAACCCAATCGAACCGAGTTACTTTACACTTTAAATATTAATTCATTTATTTAATTCTACGACTCATTTGTGATATTACAACATAACAGACGACAAAAAAAGCATTTTATGTAGAGGGGTGCAAATTTGAAAAAAGTATTTTTGCAGATATTGTTATTTTTTAATCTTTAACAAATTTTCCCAAGAAAAATATGATCTTAATTAGGCAAAATCTCAAGATATTGAGGGTGACCTTGCTCTACAGATATTTTAATTTGAAAATTTAATGGCATCAATGCCCTATACATAGAAATAGTTTAACTAACTTTGGTCAAAATCGGTCCAGTAGTTCGGGAAATATAAGGTGATTTAGAGACCAACACCGAACACTTATACGTTAATAGAACATTAACATCTGAATAATTTCTACGTGGTTTTGTTTTTTTTATTTTTTGGTTCCTTAGGTGTCAAAACGTCAAGATTCGATAAAACCGGATATACCCAAATTGGACCGATTAAAATACTTTTCCTTGTACAGTTATAGAACTATCTAGACGGGAGAGTAAAAAAGGTATAGGATTACATTTTTCTTTATTTAGAAAATACAAAAAAAGATAAAAACGATTTCCACCTTAAAGTTAGAAAAACTTCAAAAATACTCATTACGACAATGGTTGCATGTTAAAAAAATTTCACATGTTTCGCATACGACAAGCCCTTGCTTCTTACAATTCCAGCAATATTTTTATCATCCCTTGTCATAAGGGTTGGTCATATCAAAACTTTTTCAGATAAAAGTTTTAGGTAATATTTAGAAGACTAACGCCGACTTTTAGACCGATTCGATTCTGTGCCTATTAATGGGATGTATGATTTTTTTTTGTCTTTGAAACCCCATTTTTTCCACTACGTGGGCCGATGGTTGGTGATATCAAAACACTTTATTTAGATAAGTTTTAGGGCTTTATCAATAGAATAGGTATTTAAACGAAATCGATATTTTACATAATAAGAAAGTTATAGCGATATTTTGTTTTTTTTCGAAAAAGCTCCCCCTTGGTCTGATTTTGTCCATTAACGAACTCGACCGAGATTTTGGTTCGTTATATTTTTTACGTATCAGTTTGAAAAAAAAAATTGCGCAGAATTACGGCAGTTAATGTGTCTAATATATGTATATACTTTTGAACGGTAACTTTGGTTAATGTTTTAAAATATAAGAGAATATTTTATCATAAAGATACAAATAGCGCTTAAAATAATCAACTAAAAATGAATTACATAACTTAATCGGTTAATTAAAATTAATTATCGGCTTTTTTTAATTACACGAAACAAATTTTTTGTCTAGCGGTTAGTTAGCATGTCATATAAATTAATCTTACCTTCATATCATATATTTATAGCAGTCGAACGTAAATTTCAAACAAGAATTACGATTAAATATATGTAAATATACAAACAATTACTAATTATAGAAAGATAATTCAGTAATACGCTAAAAAAAGTAATTAAACACAACCGAACAGATAACAACTGAAGACGAACAGCTACTTGATGAATAAACACGTTAATTCTTGTAACAGTGCATGAGACGACGAACGAATGTCAACAAAAAGACGCGGAAATACCCGAACTAATACTGTACTAGACTTACTTGTTCCCCATACCGCTCTCACAGTCTTATTACGAGTACATTTGCTTCCCTAATCGTTGCACGGCAGATAACGTTTTTCAACTAACTAAATGTAATCATTTTTTTTTTTTTTTGGAGGGCAAAAAACGCTTTCGCGTTATTATTCCCCGGAATAATATATATATATATATATATATATATATATATATATATATATATATATAAATCAGAAAATACAATTAGCCTAGAAAATAAAACATTTAAACTAATAAAATTTTTTTAAAAATACATTTAAAATTAAATTCATAGCCATTTTTACAGCATTTTGTAAATTCACATAGAATTAAAATAAACATAAATATACACCCATACATATCATCCTGTGAAGTAATACCTGAATGGTAATTCCCGGAGGCTAAACAAGCGAAAAAAAACGCAAATATAAAAAAAATGTATATATATTTATAAATGTCCAAAAATCTTAAAATCTTTAAAAATCGTTCGTTCAAAAATCTTAAATCTCTGTAGTTCACCGACTGCTTTGAAATTTTGACGTTAAACCCAATCACCAAAGAACCGCAGGTATCCACGATGTAGTATTCAAATCTACATCGTTACTACAGTTATACTACATCAAATACTACAGTTACTACTATATGTAGTAACTGCCTTTACTAGGATTTTAACCTTAGAACTTTGGACCGGGGTTCCTTTCTAAACCTTTTTTTATCTTTTTTTCCGTTTCTGAACCTTTTATTTTTCGTCTTTAAGCTCCGGAAACCCGTTAGGTATTGTTTCAGAGAATCAGATGAATGATTTGTAGCGTGTGTGAAAATGACATGCCTGACCGGGATTCGAACCCGGGACTTCCAGATGAAAGGCAGAGACTCTGCCGTTCGCCCTACGGAGGCCAGCTCCGTTTCTGATCCTTTTTTTCCCCCCTCTACTCCCCTGGGCTGGACCGACTTGATGGTATTACGCCACCCAGGGTAGTGTCCGTTACTCTAATTAGCCCTCCCCAACTACCGGCAATATACCGGCATGGCAGGTCGGGCTAACCGGTGGCTCTTTTGAGGTTTCTTTCATTTTTTGTCCTTTATGGCACCACACCGTACCTCAATGCAGTGGTGTGGCCCATGGATCTTTTGATATTTTTTATTCCTACCAAACACACCCAAGGAGTCCTCAGCAGATCATTGAAACCAGCACACCTCAGCATGCTGGCTCTCACTGCTGAGGCTGTCCACCCCACCTAACAAACTAGTACCCCGTATTTCTTTCATCTATGTTCTTTTATCTTCCGTGATGTACTTCGCCAACTGAATTTTTTGTATGTTCGAATTCGACGCTCTCAAAACGAATATAATGCAAGCAGACCAAATTACGAGAAGCACGTACACATTAATTTGGAACCTATAAATCATGTTTGTATAGTTCATAAATGCATTTTAATACCCGTCTTTATCTAAACAGCTTAAAATTTATTTTAACTAGGTTTCATCGGGTTACTGTTTTTTTTTTTGGACCTAAAACGGATGAGAATGACTTCTATATATTATAATTAACATAATATGTGTGTATTAATTTAATCGGTCGCTAAATAATGATCACACGACCACTGGTGGCTCGTAGCTAAAATAAGTGGAAGTGCTAAGTGCTATTCCAGAAAAAAATTTTCTATGCCTTTTCAAGTCCACGGTTAAAGTTTTCTGTTTAATAAAACAACCGGAAAAAATGAAGCTGGAAGCAGGATAATAAACTAATTCTACACTTTATCGCGTTAAAGATAATGGTACATAATTTAAGCCTTAACTAGTCGCGACGGGTCTATATCACCCGAGACACTATTTTATATTCAAAATTTAATATTTTCCTCAATCGTATTAGGTTGGCAAGCCTGCTAATCTGCTATCGTAATCCGTTCTATCAGTCAATATCCAGCTTCCCTTAGTTAATGCAATATAAGTAACAAAGATAACCGATTTGACTCGACGCGACCAGTTGTGTTACACTACTGTGAGAGATTTTCTTAAAAATTTAGGTCACATTTTAGTACAAAATTTACTTGTTAAGATATATCTCACTCGGGGAAACAAAAAAAATTGATCAAAATAAAAATATATTTTAAAGAACACGACATTACTGTGAAGAATACAGAACAATTAGTTTAACTAGTAACGCAAAAAAAATCTTAACTAGAATTCTATACAAAAGAATTGAGAGGAGAGTAGAAGAAGCGTTAGGAGAAGACCGATTTGGATTTTAGGCCTCAGATTAATAGTGGAAGGAAGATTAAAGAAAAACAAACCATCATACTTGGCATTTATAGACCTAGAAAAGGCATTCGGTAACATAGACTGGAATAAAATGTTCAGCATTTTAAAAATAATTACGGTTCAAATACAGAGATAGAAGAACAATTGCTAACATGTACCGGAACCAAACAGCAACAGTAACAATCGAAGAACATAAGAAAGAAGCCGTAATAAGAAAGGGAGTCCGACAAGGATGTTCCCTGTCTCCGTTACTTTTTAATCTTTACATGGATCTAGCGGTTAATGATGTTAAAGAACAATTTAGATTCGGAGTAACAGTACAAGATGAAAAGATAAAGATGCTACGATTTGCTGATGATATAGTAATTCTAGCCGAGAATAAAAAGGATTTAGAAGAAACAATGAACGGCATAGATGAAGTCCTACGCAAGAACTATCGCGTGAAAATAAACAAGAACAAAACAAAAGTAATGAAATGTAGTAGAAATAACAAAGATGGACCGCTGAATGTGAAAATAGGAGGAGAAAAGATTATGGAGGTAGAAGAATTTGGTTATTTGGGAAGTAGAATTACTAAAGATGGACGAAGCAGGAGCGATATAAAATGCCGAATAGCACAAGCTAAACGAGCCTTCAGTCAGAAATATAATTTGTTTACATCAAAAATTAATTTAAATGTCAGGAAAAGATTTTTGAAAGTGTATGTTTGGAGTGTCGCTTTATATGGAAGTGAAACTTGGACGATCGGAGTATCTGAGAAGAAAAGATTAGAAGCTTTTGAAATGCGGTGCTATAGGAGAATGTTAAAAATCAGACGGGCGGATAAAGTGATAAATGAATAGGTATTGCGGCAAATAGATGAAGAAAGAAGCGTTTGGAAAAATATAGTTAAAAGAAGAGACAGACTTATAGGCCACATACTAAGGCATCCTGGAATAGTCGCTTTAATATTGGAAGGACAGGTAGAAGGAACAAATTGTGTAGGCAGGCCACGTTTGGAATATGTAAAACAAATTGTTAGGGATGTAGGATGTAGAGGGTATACTGAAATGAAACGACTATCACTAGATAGGGAATCTTGAGAGCTGCATCAAACCAGTCAAATGACTGAAGACAAAAAAAAATCTAATATTACTAAAATATTTTATCTGTATTAACATTTTATTATTTATACGGTTATAATTACGGTTATTAGTCTATTATTAGATAATAACTTAATAAAATTTCCGTTAAAAAGTCTATAGTCCAAGGGTGTTTAATTTTAATTACTATGTATCCAGAAACTAATACGCAATTCGTTTTTACTAGATACCTTCTTTTTCGGCCTTCCAGCGTGTTTTTGCACAGATTTGGAAATCAAAGAGCTTTCCGCTATTTTCTGATCGCTACTGAAAAAAACAACTAAACCGCTTTCATATTCCTTCCACCGACTAAACTAGAAAAGGGAACGAACAAGGAACCTTCCGTTCACATACGGAGAAAAAAAAAACTACCTTCACCAGTACGCCAGGGTCGGCACTGCAGGAGTGATAGCGCTCTCTTTTCCTTACAGCCTTGGGTTCAGCTTCTTATGTGAACATGCGCAAAACCAGCCAAACACCACGCCGCTAGAACTGTGAAGCACACAGTTCTATACAACGATTTTCGTATCTTTTTCTTAAACCGGGGAATGGCTACTGACATTAAGCTTAAGGATTATATATTGTCCAAGTATAAAGAAAGAACTAAAGAAAAAACGACTCGTTATATATATTAAATGTTATCGATAATATCAAATGGAAATAGGGGGTGCTGCAGTTCCACAGTCCCTATACGCGAGCTGTCACTGCACGTGATTTAAAGGAATGTTAAAACATATCGGTTAATCATAAACGTTAAAATATTTTTAATCGCTTATAAAATGTAATTAAACCGTAATAATAACAACAATAATAATAATGTTTCTTCGGGAAAGTCTTAGACTTTTCGCTGATAACTTGTTTTAAAAAAATTATCGTTTAAAGAAAAAATAAGATTTGCGTTTTATATTTTTAAATTTTCATTCTACCGTAACTGTCGCAAGGAATTTACAAAAGACAGTATAAGTAATAAAACACGGGGAAGTTATCTTTCAGTAAAATCTTTTTAAATCCCTTTGGATTCTACTAAGCTTTTTACGACTACGTGACTCCAGTGTTGTAATACAATATGCATTATTCTTTATCAAATAAGAAAACTATGCTCGTTTATGTTATTAAAACTTATTTATTTTTTTTATACCTGTAAGATGTCTAAAGAAATTTGACATTTTTTTTTAAAAGGAAATAAAAAAAAAGATAAATAATTGTTTTAATAGACTTTTTGAAAAACAGTACGGTATTACTTCGTTCGCATGGTGGGATTGAGGGGTGAAAATGAATTTTTTTACATTTTGTACATTCATTTAATTTGGGTTTCCTTATATATTTATAAGCTTGTGAAAAAAAAAAAATATGTGGCTCGAAAAATCTTCAAAAATACAAGATTAGTTTTATTAAAATTTAGTTATGCTTTAGAAATATATCTGAAGTTGCGCGTGTAAAAATTTAATGAAGATTGGTTGAATCGTTCTTGCGTTATGCTTATATAAAGATCGTAAAAATTTGAGCAAAGTTAGAAACGTGATTCGCTATGATACTGCAAGTTAGAACGTTGACGTTTCTTTATCTTCGGTATCTATTATTGTTACTGAATATTAAACCAAATTAAAAAAAATTGATGTCGACACCACATGTTTTCCTTGTACGCCTGTTAAATTATTACATATACACGTTTTTAAAAGTACAGAAAATTTTATTTCACTAATAACGTCTGATTATTTTCGAATTCTCCCGCTAAATGGAAGCCGTTAAGCAAATAACTCGACTTTCCTATAGGTTCTTCTTGTCGCTTCAATTTGAAGTTTTCATTCTTTCTGAGAAGGCTTGTTTACGCTCTTCTGACCGCTGTGGTCTATACTGTTTTTGTTTCGGTTGCTCTGATATAACTTCCCGTTTGTTTACTTTATATCTGAATGTGTCTCTAAATGCCTTCAAAAAAAATAAATCGTTTTTTCATGATACCCCACCTCCTAACAAATTTTGAAAAAATTACGATCGGTGCCACGTATATAGAAGTTTTTTAGCCAAATTTTAAGAAAACCTGA